>NC_056732.1:982435909-982505909 GCF_019279795.1 Protopterus annectens | reverse complement strand
AGTTTTCCAGTCACACACTACCCCTACATATAGTGGCCCAATTTTCAGTGTAGTCTGAATCCTCACCATGGTACAGGACACGTCACAGTCTGCCCCTACAAAGACATACAGCCAATAGACCAGCAGACACTGGGGCAGCATGCACAGTCAGATAAAAATGAGCCATAACACTTACATCTACTTCCCTCCATACACAGCCCAAATAACATATACACATGACATATGTACACAATCCTCACAGTCTGTCAACAATGTCCAGACATACATAGACCTCTCAAATGTACAGTTCACCTGAGGATGTACAGATTCAAGACTGATATCTATGTCCTCTTCCCTGTAACATGTCTGTGGGTCTACTACATCACTGGGATGGTAGGAGGAATGAAGGCAAGAAATAATGATGCTAAATAAATCTGAGCCTAATAGTGCATGACATCTGGACAAAGCCTGACATCATCTGGGCAGAGAGGCACAAACACAGGCATAGACTGGACATATTGCTGTTTGAAATTTAGACAGTTGCTGATGTCACTGGGTTTGTTGTAGAGACTGGGCAAAACTGGGAGATTGGCATAACAATTAAGATCTTTACCTTACAGACACAAGGTGCAGGGTTTGATTCTCACCTGGGGTAACTGGCTAGACTTAAATGGCCCACAAGGGCAGTTAGCCTAGTACTAATCTATGAACCTATATATTTTATGAAGAATATGAAGTCAGTAATACCAATGGATATTGTATTTACTGACTGCATTCCCCAGAGTCCCTAACTGATTTTCCAAGGACAACAACTGTCTAGGGAACAGAAAAAACATAACAGGAAAACATGTGGCCAGTCTGTGGACAGCATGCCTGTGGAGAGGTATGTCGGAGACATATCACTGTCAGATGTGATATCACTCACTAAATGCATTTCCATACAAACCCTGTCAACCTATCAACCCACCATGTGTATAACAGCACTGATGATGACATAAAATCTGTTCACAATTCTGGAGTTATCTCCCCCATGTTGTTGTGCTGTCTCCAAATGTCCTGTTATGTGAAGTATTCCGACCTACTGTCTGTGAATCTGTAGCCCACCATCTCTGTAATGTCCCTCACACAGGCAAGTAAAAGGGCCAAGGCCCACATGAAGGACATCAAATTTGTTGAAGATAGCAGCAGTGTCCAAGCCCACAGCACAAAACTATGAGGGCGCCTACATAGTTGTATGTCCTTAGGAATACCTGACACCTTCACATCTGCACAGAGGACAGAAAGAAAGTGTACAGCAAACATGTTATGCATTAGGATGAATATCCTGAAGGATAGAAGTTTGAAACTGAAATGTATGTCATTACTGCATGACAGTAGTCCTCAATGACATGGCCAAAAAACATAGTATTCTACAGTTAATATAATAATATCATATTAATATCCAATAGGGGATACATAAAAAACATACAGGTGAAACACCAAGAACAAGATAGTGTAGTACTCAGAGTCCCAGCTCTGCATGAAGAGGTGCATGGTTGGAGTACTACAATAGGCAAGCCAATCTTACACAGAAAAGCAGTATCAAAAGTACTAATTTCATAATACAATGTGTGTGGAATCATATTCTTCCACCAGTGTACTGTAGCTGGTGTAACATGCAAGTGTGAGTGCATATAACATTTGATACTACCCATGTATATAAAAATAATAAAAACAAAAATGTGATACTACCCCATATATACCCGTGTCCTGTACAGTATAGTCACACCCCTTGCTACTGTAATGAGAGCACATAAAAACATGTTATGTACAGTAAATTAAATAAACCTATTACATGACATCATTACTCTGCTATTTTATGAGACTGGAATGTCAGCAATGGTTACCAGGGCTGAGCTATGCTTAGCAGGTTTACACATTGCTTAAATGTAAATGATAACCAGTAGTTAGCTCTGCTAAGCATATTTGTGCACTGGTAAGCATTGGTAAGCGAAGCCTACACAGTTTAAGCAGCTATCAGTTTAACCGTGTTTTAGCACTGTGCAAACCTGCTTACAACTACTTAAAAGTGTCTTAATCTCTCTGTATATAACAGCCCTTCTTCTGTCCAGCAACAAAATAATCAGGGGTGCTCAGTCTTGAATCTGGGGTGATATACACCATAGTCACATCAATTTAACACTAGACCATCTTAGCTATGAAATGTTAGGATGTTTTTACAACATATCATGCAGTAGACTCAGTTTATAATAGGAAAGACACACTGTGCAATGAGGAATGATTGTTACCTACAAATATATACATGAAAAAAAATATTTACATACATATACATATATATGTGTAACAATATATAGATATATTACCAAGAAATACTGATGTGTGTGTGTGTGTGTGTGTATATGTCTCTAAATGCCCATACAAACATATGCTGCTGATAGACCACCCATATACTCACATCTGCCCCCCAGTCCAAATAATAAGTGAACAGTACTCTGCTACAAAACCATGATAGGCCATACACAATGGCCAGACATTTACAGTGACCTCTTAGCAAAACAACTACAATGAGTGAAGATAGTAAAAAAAATACAAGCAGCCAGCAATTCACACAAGTTCATTTTACTCTGATGTCTGATCTGTCAACTGCTGGAACTAGTTCTATATAACAACATCTTCATGTTTCAAGGTAAAAATTATTTGCAGAGCTGGGGGGTAGCCATGGGCACCCCCTGTGCTAACACTTATGCAAATCTTGTACTCTATCAATGGGAGAGGTCCTTTTTGTTTAAACATGAATTATACAAGTGTATGAAACTTTATAAACGTTTCGTCGATGATATCCTTATCGTCTGGCAAGGAACACAAGAAACTTTTGAATTGTTATTAACATATCTTGAAACAACTACCAGTTTCTTGAAATTTACAAAAGAAATCTCAAGTGAGAAGATTGACTTCCTAGACATTACTCTCTGCCTTAGAGATAATGGTACATTAGTAACATCCTTATATAGAAAGCCAGTATGGAAGAATAGCCTCCTTGTATACGATAGTATGCATCCAAGATACATATTCTATGGCATACTAAAGAGTCAATTTATTAGAATTTCAAAATTATGCAGGGAAACATATCTTCTATCCCAAGAAGCAGACTCCTTAGAAGAATTATTTTTTGAAAGAGGCTATCCAATGGCAATGATAAAAAAAGTGAGACACGAGATTTTAGGTGATATAGAATTAAGTTTATTTAAGTCCCATAAAAAGGATG
This sequence comes from Protopterus annectens, assembly GCF_019279795.1. Classification (NCBI taxonomy): domain Eukaryota; kingdom Metazoa; phylum Chordata; order Ceratodontiformes; family Protopteridae; genus Protopterus; species Protopterus annectens. The sequence continues at coordinate 982,502,665 of NC_056732.1, read as the reverse complement.
TCAAGAACAGTACATTATATGATGAAAGATCCATGCAACATTTATTCCCATTTGACGACAGAATAAGATTCACTATAAAATATACCAGTGATATTACTCATCTTAGGGGAATTTTTACTAAAAATTGGAACATCCTCACATTAGATAGTCGGACAAAAGAATTAGTAGGTGACAGACCTAGTTTCCTTTATAGAAACAGTCAGAACCTAAAGCAAATTTTATGTAATGATTCTTATATTGGTGCTGATTCAATGGGAGACATTTATAATAAAACAGGGACTTTTCCTTGTAATCATTGTAACAGATGTCAATTTATTTCAACAAATCAGGTATATAAACACCCTAATAACAACTATACACTTGTCCCCACATTCTATGCCACATGTAATACTACAAATTTGATATATCTCTCTACTTGTGAGTCATGCCAAGCATTTTATGTGGGGCTGACGAAGAGAAAACTGCAAGAGAGAATATACAATCATTTGTACGATATAAGTAGGAAGGTGGAAACCAATGCTTTAGCCAGGCACATTCAGGAATTTCCCACACATTTTTTCTCCTTTAGGGTTTTACAAATAGTAACTAAGAACCCAAGAGGTAGAGATAATCAGAATAACCTTTTGGTTATTGAACTAAATTGGATCCTGAAGCTTGCGGCTCATCAACCTCCAGGCTTAAATTCAGCTATATCTATTAAACCTATATTAATACAAAAGTCCTGAAATAGACATAGTAGTTATAGAATATACACTATGTGAATGGTTCATTCATATGTATCAAATTTAACATCTGTTTTGTCATCACTTCACTATAATTATTTTATTTTATTTTATTTTACATTTTATGTCTTTCATTAATATTTTTAATTTTATCATTACCATTAGTGCCTTTGATTTGATTGACATCGTTTGGTGACATCTGCACATGCATTTATATATCATATTTCATGTGCATGAGATTTACATGTGCATTTTATTTTATAATATTATTACATTTTATCATATTAATGTTCAACACATATTTACATTCTCCATAGTGTTTTGTTTCTAGTTCATTAACATATGGAAAAGTATATACATATTCTTTCTTAAATAAAGATTTTTATATAATGGCTAGAACATTATAAACTATAGACCCCATATAAGAGCATGGATAATTTTGACATTCATTTTTTATTATTTTTTACTGCGTTTATTTCATTTCATTCTCCACTCATCTTAACAGATTATATATATATATATATAATGTAATTGTTGATAGGTTCTACATTATACTTCACAGAACTTGGTTGTTGATAGTTCCCCTCCTTGAAGCTTGTTTAGCTTCTAGATCCAGCAAGCTATAACATACATTCGTAACCCCCTTTTTTGGATCAATTTGCATATATCCGTGAATGTAAACTGCAGGAATTACAGACTTTGCACTCTTGTGCCTTTTCAGAAGTATGTGCACACATATTAGCTCAGTTAGTACATTAGTCTTTAGTTTTTTGCTACAAGTAAGATTTCTATATTATAAAATTGGTTCAAGTTATTTTTGTTGCACTCTGCACTTCATTAGTTTATTAACTGACGATCACTGTGTTTATCAAGTGACGTCATGGCGTTATTTACGCCTTGAAAATATAGCGAAATATAAGAATGAACTAAATAGTAATGAAAGAAAACTAGTCACTTTATTTTGTGACTATAAAAGATCAGCGATGGGCTGTTTTTAACTTTCGATCCTTCATCATCTATGGTGCGCTAAATTTTATTGTTACTATTCATTTTTTTAATACCTATATGTGCGCCGTATTTTGTGATGTATGTTTCTCACAGAAACTGAGACATATCTTAAAGATTTACAAAGTATGTGAATGATTGAATTCACATTAAAGCATAAGGCTTTAATTTTATATATATTTACATTTTTTAACATGTTAAAGTATAAGTGCTTCACAGCATAGTTGTTTATGAGAACTGCTTATAAGAGTTGAATCTCAATGGTGATGTTAGTTTCATTTTAAATCTGGAACGGCAGCTTTTTCTAAATGACGATGTTAATGAGATTATTACTTTTGTTACTTTTGTTAATTAGAAAAGCTTTAGTTACTATAGTGAATAATTTTCCCGCCTTGGGTTGTATATAATGTGAGCTTTTTCTTAGTCTAAGTATAATCTGATGAAGCGTAGCTGTGTACTACGTGAAAGCGCTTATTTTTTCCCTTGGACCTCAATAAAGCCAGTTTGGAGCCTTTTATGGGATTGGACTGAATTTTGTTATACTGTTTATTCAAGACATCGTGGCTGGTAACTCCTGTTTCGTTTTTGTGATTTTGCTGCTTTTTGACAAGAGTTACATTTGGTGATTTTGTTGCCTCTTCTTAATCATTATACATATACATATATATGTGTAACAATATATAGATATATTACCAAGAAATACTGATGTGTGTGTGTGTGTATATGTCTCTAAATGCCCATACAAACATATGCTGCTGATAGACCACCCATATACTCACATCTGCCCCCCAGTCCAAATAATAAGTGAACAGTACTCTGCTACAAAACCATGATAGGCCATACACAATGGCCAGACATATACAGTGACCTCTTAGCAAAACAACTACAATGAGTGAAGATAGTAAAAAAAATACAAGCAGCCAGCAATTCACACAAGTTCATTTTACTCTGATGTCTTTGCCAAAGCCTTCAAGGAGTAACACATTACAAAAAATATTTGCCTTAATTAGAAGAAGCAATTAATACTTAAGTACATTTAAATACACAGCTTCCAATTACACTCATCATTCAACCCCTTAGGGGATAAAGTATCACATTTAAAAACATACATTGATTCTGTACATAACAATTGTTCTTTTGTGACTGTTTGACCAAACTGAGAAACAGACTTTTTCCAAAGCAGTACCTTGTAACTCACTACACTTAATTATATGTATATACACAGCCTCCAATTACACTACTCATTCAACCGCCTAGGGTATAAAGTTTCACATTTACGAATTTAAACCGATTCTGTACATAACAAATGTTCTTTCATGACTACTACCCCCATGGTGAGAATTATTAAAATGTACAGCTATAGAACTGTCTTCTTCCTCATCAGTAATATGTCTCACATGTTCTAACAGCCTAGTTGTAAAACACTTGTTACTCTCCCCCACATAAAATATGTTACAAGGGCATCTAAGAACATTCTATATACACCGACCTCTTGAATGTACAGAGTCCCACATGTTGTCCACCCTTTCCCCTCAGCAAGAACGACAGAACAAAATAATGGTAGACCCTACCTATCAACCTCCTACTGTATGGCATCCGTAACAAACCTGTCATAATTTGGGACAGAGGCCCAAAAACATGGCCATACTTGAAATATTGCTGTTATACACTGAGAACATTGCTGGTGTTACAGGGTTTGTTGTAACATATCTTTTCTGAGGGATATAAAGTCAGAAACACAAATGGATGTTGGTGGGTTTCTAATAGAATGACAAAAACTCATTTTGTCAAATGCGTTTTCATCGACACATAAAGAACGAACAGGCAAAACAGCGAAGCGGCTGTTCAGTGAATTCTTTCCCTGGGAAAGAAGTTGCTTGGCCACTTTGTTGCTTTGCCATGTTCTGCACTGTAGTGTGGTCCCTTGTCCGGTATTGCTCCCGAGCATGAATGTGCAACAGTTACTGACCTTAGGGTTAGGGTGCGGGTTAAGGTAAGTGCATATGTATGAAAGTGTTTACTGGGTTTTTTTTTTTGCATTAGATGTATGGTTGAGTTACGTGTGTATGTGTTTTCAGCTGTTTACTTTTGTTTTGGGGGGTAGAATTAGGGTTAAGGTAAATGTATGTGTTTGAAACTGTTTACGTAAATGTGCAAGACTTACTGACCTTAGGGTTAGGGTGCGGGTTAAGGTAAGTGCATATGTTTTAAAATGTTTATTTTTTGCTGTTAGATGTATGGATGGGTTATGTGCATATGTGTATTCAGTTGTTTACTGTTTTTGGGGGGGGTACAATTAGGGTTAGAGTGCACGTATATGTGTTTGGAAGTGTTTAATGTTTTTTTTTTGGTTGGAACAGCAATTTCTTTCCCTAGGAAAGAAAATCACTGTTCTGTGGTTTCGACATTTTCAGCTTTCATTGAAAATGTGTCAATGAAACATTGTTCACTGTTTTCAGCATTCGATGTTTGAATATAGATCCGATGTTGGCATGTACTGATTGCAATCACCATAGTATGCTACTGATTTGCCAAGAACAACACCTGTCTGGGGAACAGACCAAATGTAACAGGCAAACCTCTGGCCATTATGTGGATAGTTCTACCATTGAGAGCTATGCAGGCACAGAACTTTGTCAGACTGAAACCCATGTAGAAGTAGCATGTTCAGACAAACCCTGTTAAACAAGCAGTATTCAAATCATATAACAGCAATACTCACATTCTTCCCCTAAATCATGAATCTTCGCCACCATTTAGTTGGCTTGTCTCCACCAGTCTTGTTCTAAGAGGTATTAGCTCACACACCTCCAATATCTCTTCTTCACAGGTAAGGGAAAGGGCCAACACCCACACGGAGTACTCAATTATAGGAGTGTGTTTCCATGACATTGGCTATTGGAATAACTACACAACTGCTCTGCATGCAGTCAGCAGCTAGGGAACACCAATTGATGCTCAGGTCATCACATGGTCATGAGCATTACCTACAAAAGATAAGCTGTCATCTATTCAAACCAACTCTGTCATAGACAATCTATCAGTGCAAAGCTGAAGTAGTGTGAGAAAAAAAAAAAACAGGATATATCTGTGAAATATCCCAGAAAAAAAGGTATGTGAAACAAGTAAGCATGTAATTGAATGCAGTAGGTGTTCTGTAATAATGGAAAATAGGGGTTTGAAAGCATATGTATCAACAAGACTTGCTGTACTGATGTACTGATGAACACCACTGATGGCCATTGCATGTGGTTCTGTCTGTAGTGAATAGGCCAGCTACTGGGATGTTGTACATATCCATGTGTTACCTGTGCATATAACTATGATACACATTTTGTCTTGTAAATATAAGACAACTATACAGAACATGTGCAGAGTAAAGTACTGCTGCAGATGTGTGTGTTGAACTGCATGTTATATACTGAGCTCATACCATTCAACTGTCCAGTGTTCTGCACACTGACCATATGTGTGCCGCATATTTGTAGTCATTTACCCATGCAGTTGTGTTGTATTAGTCAAATCTTTGCCAAATCTGCGAAGACTGACATTACAACATCCCTCTTAATTGTCCTCTGGTGTTTCCCATTTGTAATTGCCACAGTGGTTCATCTGTTGCCATTTCTGCCTGCCCTCTGAATCTTGCTCTCTCACACCAACCACCTGCATGCCCTCTCTCACCACATCCAGAAACCTTATCTGAGGCCTTCCTCTCTTCCTCTTACCTGGAAGCTAAATCCTTACCATCCTATTCACAATATACTCAGCACCCCTCTTCAGCACATGTCCAAACCGATGTAATGCTGTCTATCCAACACTGTCTCATATCTGTCCAACATGGCCTGAGCCTGTCATATACACATTGCTAAACCTGTGCACCCATGTCACACCCAGTGCAAATCATAACATCCGTAACTCTGTTATGTGCAGCTCTGACTCCTGCTTTTTTGTCAATGCCACTGTCACCAACCCATATAACATAGGTGGTCTCACTACCCTCTTGTAGACCTTACATATCATGTTTACTGGTACTTGTCTGTCATATATCACTCCTGACACTCTTCTCCACCCTCTTCATCCTTCCTGTACTCTCTTCTTCACCTGTCCTCCATAGTCCTCATTACTCTGAAATGTTGATCCCCATCATATGAACACAGCCACCTTTGCCAACTGTATTTAATGCATCCTCAACATTCTGCTATCCTCCCTCTCATTCATACACAGATATTCTGTCCTAGTGCTGCTGACTTTCATTTCTCTCCTCTCTAGAGCATATGCCCACCTCTCCAGGGTCTCCAAACGCTGTTCCCTACTCTCAATACATATCACAATGTCATCTGCAAACAACATAGTAAATGGGGACTCCCATATGATCATGTATGTCCATCACCATTGCAAATCAGAAAGGGCTCACAGCTGATCCCTGATGATATCCTACCTCCACCTTAAACACATCCATCAATCTCAATGCAGACCTCAATGCTGTCACACTATCCTTGTACATATCCTGTACCACTCTTACATATATCTCTTCCACTCATGACTTCATCATACAGTACCACAACTCCTGTCTAGGCACCCTGTCATATGTTTTCTGTAAATCCAGAGAGACACAGAGCAACTCCTGAATCTCTCTGTATTCCACCAGTAATAGTCTCAGAGCAAACATCACATTGGTAGTGCCCTTTCCATGCATGATACCATACTGCTGACCAGTACTTCTCACCTCCCTGCGTAACCTAGCTTCCACTACTCTTACCCATAACTTCATGCTGTCACTGGTCAATGTTATCCTTCTGTAGTTATCACAGCTCTGCACATCAACCTCATTCTTAACACCATACCCAAGCACTTTTTCTCCACTCCTCATGCAACCTCACACTTCCCAAGATATCAGTAAACAGTCTGGCTAACACACCACTGCCATTTCCCCTAAACAGCCCCATGCTTCCACAGGTATGTAATGTGGACCAACAGGCTTGCCAGTATTCATCCTTTTCATAGCTATCCTTACATCCTCTTTATTAAGCCATTGTACTTCCTGATTCACCATACCCACATCATCCAACCTTTTCTGTCTCATCCTCTTCATTCATAAGCCTCTCAAAGTACACTGTCCATGTGCTCAACATACTCTCCTCGCTTGTGAGCACATATTACCTCATCATCCTTTATCTCCCTTATATGCTGCACATCTTTCCTAGCTCAGTCCATCTGTCCAGCCAATCAGTACAATTCCTTTCATCCCTCCTTAGTTTCCAACCTGTCATTGAATTCTTCATATGCCCATCCTCAGCCTTTGCCACCTATCTCTTTGCCATGTGCATCATTTCCTCATACTCCTGTCTATTTCCCTCATCTCTCTGACAATCCCACTCCTTCTTCCCCAACCTCTGTCTCTGTAAACTGTCTAGTACTTCCTCAGTCCACCAACAGGTGTCCTTGTACTGCTTCCTCCATCCACATGTCACCCCAAGCACCCATCTAGCTGTCTCCCTTACCAGCTCTGCTGTACTTAACCAGATATTTGTTAGATTGTCACTGCCACCCAGTGCCTATCTCAACTCTTCCCTGTACTCCACCTCACAATCACCATTTTCCAATTCACACCATTTGATCTTTGGTGCTGCCCCCACACTCCTCCTCTTCTCGATCACCAACATCATCTTACATACCAACATTCTCTGCTGCCTAAATACACTCTCCCCTGTCACCACTTTACAGTCTCCAATCTCCTTCAAACTGGCCCTCCTACATTGGATATATTGCACATGTGTGCATCTTACTCCAGTCTTGTATGTCACCCTATGCTCCTCCCTCATGTTATAGTATGTATACACCACAGCCATGTTCATCCTTTTTGCAAAATCCACTACCATCTCACCATCTCCACTCCTTTTAACACCATACATACCCATCAATTCCCCATCCCCTCTGTTCCCTTCACCAACATTCCCATTGACATCTGCTGCAATGACCAGTCTGTCACCCTTAGGTACAGTCATCACCACATCATCCAACTGACGTCACATTTTTCTTTCTCATCCATCACACGACCAACTTGCATGGCATATGCACTAACAACAGTCATTATTAAACTACCAGCTTACAGCTTCAGAAACATCACTCTATCAGACACTTATGTCATCCTCCAAAAACACTCTTGGTACACTGTTCCTTCAGCAGAAGTCCTACCCACTTCCACATCCAGTCCACACCTTGATAGCACCATTGTGACCTGTCTACCATACACCCAGCCATAATCCCCTTCTATGTGGTCTCTTGCACACACACAATATATCAACCATCTCCTGGATATCATATCAGCTAGCCTGGTCCCTATACCACTCATACTGGCAACATTAACAATTCTTACCCTCAACACCACCCTCCTAGCCTTTCCACTCTCTTCCTGCCATATGACTGTTGGACATCCTCCAGGGGATGCCTGTCAGTGCAAAGGCTGCTGTGCTATTGAATTACTCAAGTATGTTACAGCAATATTGAGACACTGTCACTGACTGTGTCCCATTGCACCCATGTATGCATGGCATCCTATAGATGTCCTGCTGTAACAGGTTGAGAGGGATGACTGTGCAGCAAGAGTATGAATTTAGTGTGCCATATTGACATAGAACAGACATGTATGTGAGGTATTATCTATTCACATGTCAGTATGAGTAGGTATATGTGTCTACCTCATGCATATAGACATAGGATGCAAAATGTCAGTTAAGAAAGATGTACATGTTGTTCACATGTATAATCTTAGTTACTGTGCACCCAAAAGAGTGACATTTCTACAGCTACTGGTTGTTGCATTGCCCTGATGCAGCCATGGTTAGTACAATAAGCATGATTATCATTACTAAATTGGTGAGGTCTCCAACTGTGTTATGACTTTGTGGCCATGCCCACTACAAACAACTGATTGAACACATACATGGCTGTATGGACTCAGCAATACTTTACTTGTCATACCTGCCTCCACCAACATAGAGTAATCCCCTTTACTGGACAGCAGCATTACACAAACCACAGACTTGATCTCTATAGTGGCTGTACAGGGCAAAGTAGGGGCAGGAACCAACCTGGCATCAAGTCATCCATTGTCTGCACAAGCATATAAGGTCACAGGTGGGATTACTGTAAGGCCAACTATGAGTACAAACTGGAGACATCCACCAGGGACAATCACAAGGCCATCCTACCATATGTCTGCAATCGTGGAGGCAACATACCAACCCAACCTGTAATGGTGGCCAATCAGATCACATACTCTCACAACATAGCTACAGGCAACCTGATGCAGATAGGGTTAGGGCAAACATCCTCCCAACACAGCATCACTATAGGTGGATATGTACTGCACCCACACCCCTCCCCTCATCATCAGTGAGCAGGTACATATTGCCTACTGAAAGGCAACTAATATAAGTATCCATGGGACTTCATATCATCCCTGTCTGCATAAGCTCAGGTATGTGCTCCCAGCTATATTACACACTGTAGTCACACCAAGCCACCACACCATCCATACACCATCCGCATGGAAGATGGCTAATGTCATCCATTTACACAGACCTGAATGAGGGATGACAGATTATGCAAACAACTTGCCCTCACTGCGGGCAATATGACTCATCAGGACCAGGAGTGCAATGCAAGCTGATACTGTGCTGATAGATTACAGGGGTATGGTATGGTTGGGAGTGGTGGCTACTGGTATGGATGTGAGTGTTGGCTACTGGTATTCAAGGTACACGTGCAAGTACTGGACATACTCTCACCAAATGTATGGGGTCCTGTGATGTGTTTCCCTGTTAGTGTCTACCAGGTGCAATGTCACATCACCGGCAGGAGACCTTTTCACCAGCGGAATGCAACCTGATAATGGAAGCCATAATATAGAACCACACAGTACTGTTGAGCCAAAGCCAGCAACATCTGCAGGAGAGGACCACCCTGTGGGATGACCCTGTCCACAAAGTAAATTAGGTGGGCCTGCACGCACGTACATATGAGCAAGTGTGGCATTATGTCACCAACCTCATGCTCCATGCCTTGCAAAGGGCTGCTGCTGTGGCCAGGGACCCAACAAACACAGGTGGGTGTCCAGCCATGCAGCCCCCCACTGACACCAAATGAGGAGCTCCTTGCCAAGCTTGGGCCACCCATCTCAGTACAACACCAGGGTACAAAGCCCCACTTGCTGGAGGTGGGTGGCACCCACACAATGGACAAGATCATGCAGTTAAGGTCTCAGTGGGGATTAGTAGACAACTGTATGCAACATACTTGTATCTGTACAGTCTGCTGATAATACCTCTCTCCAACAACTACATAGGCCACTCTGGTCTGCATATGGGACAGCAGCCTGAAGCTGGTGAGTATGGAATTGGTCAGTTGTGTTTTGGTAATATCCCATGCATGTGAAGGGCATGCAAGTTACCATGCACACAACTATGACTAATAGCCATATTGCTTTATGTGCATGTTCACTTGTGGTAGGTTTAATTGTATTGCATCACAGTAGTCACCACAGGGTCCTATCTGAAGAGAATGTAACATTCCTGTAGCATGTCTCACAACCTGTCAGTGCAAGACATCTGGACAGACACCAGCAAAATTTGTTGTACAAACTGACTAAGGTAGAGACATGTGTGAAATACTACTGCTATACAGTGGATATAAAATGTATACACACACCTGTTAAGATGCCATTTGTTTCTGATATATACTGATTGAGACCACAATATGTCAGTCCATACCTCTCCCAACCTTTAACGTGACCCATGACATGAACAATTCACTTGTAAAACCAAGCATCTGGACTCATGTATTGCACCCACAAGCCTAGACAAGTGTGAGGGTAGCAGACATTGTATCAGCATGCTGTTTCAGTCAGGTATGATACCTGATGCTGCCATATGTGTCAGTACACTCACTGTGGCCTATTTGGCAACTATATCACATAAATGGGCATTGTTATGGCAGACAGAGCACTAATAGGTTCTAAATATCTGGATGTTCCAGACGCATCTGTGCAGAAGACTGCTATGGCCTGTACAATGGTTTCACATGCTGCATGTGAGGCAGATGCCATTACCACACTATATAAAGTAATAGCATCAGTAGGTGGTCACCTGCCATGTATGGTACACACATCAAAATGGTATCAGCCACACACGATATGATCCATACACACACCAGTATTGAGATTATAACTCCTACCTGTATATTTATGTCTGCTATAGTGTTACACAGTTATCAGATGCGCAATGGAGCTTACACAATTTCACCTCCTCCAAAGGTACTTATAAGGTGAATGACATCAACAAGACTACTAAATTAGGATGAGTATGGTGGTACACAACTCAAAATGATATAACCTTTACTGTACATGATTCTCACACAAACAGTTGCCAGTATTGAGATTAGACCTCCTGCCAATCTAGTTATTTGTATTATGGCATTATGCAGTTAGCAGATGCGGCATGCAGCTTACACAAGTTCACCTTATCCAAAGGTACTTCTAAGGTGAATGACAACAACAGCACTAGTAAAGTAGGGTGGGAGAAATGTAATGTGTGGTACACAAATCAAAATGGTATAAGCCATACAGTATCTGATTCACACACACACACACACACACACACACACACACACACACACACACACACACACACACACACACACACACACACACACACACACACACAGTCACCAGTATTGGGATCAGAACTCCTGCTTATCTAGGTATTTATACAATAGTGTTACTCAGTTATCAGATGCGCCACAGAGCTTATACAATTTCACCTAGTCCAAAGGTACTTCTAAGGTGAATGACATTAACAGGCCTACTAAATTGGAGTGATAGGAAGTGTAAAGGGTGGTACACAAGTCAAAAATAGTATAACCCACACAGTGCATGATTCACACACACACACACACACACACACACACACACACACACACACACACACACACACACACACACACACACACACACACACATACACACACTTGCCAGTATTCTGATTAGAACCCCTGCCTATCCAGTTATTTGTACTATAGTGTTATGCAGTTACTGCATGCACTACAGAGTTTAATAGACTTACAACTGGCCAAAGATGCTGATAACTGCACAGCTGAGGTAAAGTATTACAGGTGGCAGGAAGTCTGCCTTCAGTTTCTCCCATACATCTTGCTAGTTCTTTCTGTCTTGCACTTCAAATAGCATTGCAGATTTGCACTTCAACAGGTTATTTTATCAACAGGTGTATCACACCTGACAGCCATCAGCAGTACTCATTCATCATGGAATTAGCCCCAGTACTTACTACTTATGACCACCCCTCCTGGCATGATTGAAGTGCGGTTTTCTGTGCTTTCACCCATTAATCTGGTGCACTTGTCCATTTTGAGGCACTGTTGCAACTGCCTCATGTACACAGACAACTCTCTCCTCTAAACTCCAAACACATAGACCAGTGAGAGTTACCCCTATATCACCAAATGTGGAAATATGCACTCTCCAGCAAAGACTGGACAAGCTGGTCAAGAGAATAAGATCATCACCTGCACCACACTATGTGGACCACATAGCTCCCTACAACACCCACTCTGACAGCCCTGACATATAGTGAAAAGTCACACATCCACCTTCATGGAGGCACTCAATGGACATTTACACAAACAGCACAGACCACCAAGACAGACACCCACTCAGACATCATGACATAGCACATGCTAAAGGATACATATGTCACCTACACAGTGTGCCACTCAACCTAAGCTCCTAAGGCTGACCACCTTGCACAATACAGTGATCATGGCTGACTCAGTACTGTGGAACAAAAATGTCCCATTCATTATGTTGATTATGGAGGAGGTAACAGACAACTGTCTATCACATGCCGGCATCCAACACATGACACACCCAGTCAGGCCACTCCACAACAGCTACAAGTATCACTCTGTCATCATCCATGTGGGTGTGAATGACCTGAGACATACCTCCCTGGGCTACATGACAAGAGACATGGTTGAACACTCAGATTATGTGGTCCAGGCAGGTGTGACAGTAGCCCTGAGCAGTATACTGCCATCACCCAGAATGATGTTGCAGTACTATCAACAGATAATTGACTGCAACATTGGCTTATGTGTTGTATGTCATTCTCAGGGGATCCAGTATCTCTCTGCTTGGGATAACATGATTGACAGACATCAATGTCTTGCCAGAGATGTCCTGAATCTGTTAGCCCTGGGTTTTCAGGTACAGAGTAAGTGTCTTGCCACCCCTATAGTGCTTTATTTGGGAGTGTTCCAAATCAAATTACCACTGTAACAGCTAGACATATATGTAGTCTGAGGGTCATGCTGCTCAACAGTAGACATCTAACTGTCAAGATGCAGTCAGTCAAAGCACTCCTCAGAGTGGAGGACATTGACATTTGTGCTATAAAGGAGAGGTGGTTCACAGCAGCAGACAACAGCCCTGCACTAACAGGCTATGATGCATTCCACAGCTGTCAGTACCAAACATGGATCATACCTCCACAGGTGATGTTGTTTCCATATTCATAATGGATATGCACACCTGTAGACTAGTATCCCAGCATAATGCATCGGAGGTACTTCCAGTACAACTGACTTTGGGGAATAATGTAATCCACACCATAGTCTGCTATTGGTCTCCAGCTATGTCATTCTTCACCACCCTGGCATCTGTGAAGGTCCAACCCAACACTGACATAGTAGGAGACTTCAACTATGCCTCCATCATTTGGGGAAAGTAGTCAAGCACCAGTACACTGGCCCAATGCTTCATGGAATTCATCAGTTCCAATGCTCTGGACTGGCTCATACTGACCCCCAGTAGAGAATACAACAACCTTGACCTGTGTTGATTACTTACATATGGTACTGTTGCTCGACCACAGTTGTCAGTCCCTACCTAGTCAGATCCAAACATGATGTAATCAACATGGAGCTCAACATCTCACCCACACCCCCACAAAGGTAACCACCTTGCAAAACCACTCCAATGCTGACATTGCAGTCATAAAAACAGGGGTGGATGACTTCACTGCACCCATGCCAATGGGAAATAGCTGCATGACTGTCGCATCATACACATATGCACTGCACAAACATGTACATGGGTGTATGGTACTAGCCATAGCCAACAGAGCACAGACACTGTCCTCCAAACACTGAAAGCCATTGTGATGGTCCCCTGCCATTACTAAAGTGTACAACAGAAGGAGGACATTGTTGCAGAAAAAGGTGGTGTCCCAAGACTGGTGAACCCCATTATTAGCCTCAAACACAACTTGGGATCCCTCATGGAATCAGCTGAAGGCAGATTTGCAGCAGACACTGATGACAATCACTTATATCAACAACCTCCACAGCAATAACCTCAAGTGCTGTGAGCTACTGCACAATGCTAATTCCTATCCTGAGACAACAGATATTGGCCACAGTCTTGCCAACTCATTCAGTGAAAGCTTTACCCCTCTTTCCCCCCAAGGGGACAATCACAATGGCAGATGAATGCCGGGCACCCAGCATTACTGCAGGCCAGGTTAGACCTGCATTGTCCACATGCAAGGATACAGCTTCCATGGGACCCCAGCATAGCTGTTGCTGTGTTCTACATGACATACAAAAAGACCTGGCACCATATTTGTGTGCCCTGGTCAGTCACAGCCTCACCTCAGGCTTTGTCCTTCCAAAACGGCACACTGCTACAGTCATCCCTCTCCATAAAGGGGTAGGATCTACAGACCCTGGGGATTATTTGGCCCTTAGCCTGACAAGTCTACTATGTATGGGTATGGGCACATCATCAGGGACCTGATTGATCAAGATATGGGTGATCTCCTAACTCTGAACCCCACACAGTTTAGCTTTGTGAATGGCAGATCATGCCTGCTCAACCTGGTTTATGTCTTTCAGTGAGTCACCAGGGCTGTGTGTGACAGTAAAACACTGCATACAGCCTACATCAATCTGGCCAAGGCTTCTGATACCATTCCTCAGTCAGGGAGTATTGATAAACCAATAAACTAGGCATCAACCCCTATATCAGTGGGTGGTTTGCAAATTGGTTCACAGAACACACAGTGTGACAGTGGCAAGCTCCATGTCAGACTGGCAAGCAGTCACGAGTGGAGTCCCACAGGGATCAGTACTGGATAGTGTCCTGTCCAGCATCTACTTCTCAGGAGTCCAGCCCAACACAGAGGAACTCTGGCTGACCAAGTTCACAAAGGACTGCAAGCTGGGAGCTATCATGAACTCCGCGAGTGATGCAGACATCTTACAGAAAGGCCTTACTGAGACCAATGAGTAGTGTGGAAACCATGACCAGAAACTTAACATCACAAAATGCATCATCATCCCCTTTGGTAAAATACTCAGTTCCAAATAAGTTCCACATCAATGGAAGCCCAATAAACACTGTAGGCATTATAAGAGATCTGGGGACACAGGTTGACAGCAACTTCTCCTTCAAGCACCACATTGCCACTGTGGTCAGGAAGTCCTTCTATATGGCACATTGCATTACCAAGGGTTTTGCATCCAGGAAGAGGTAATGATTTCTGTCTACTATTCCCTCATTAGACCATTCCCCAAATATTATGGCCCATTTGCCATGTACCTCACTAGACACCTGCTACAGCTGGAGAAGTCACAAGAGCACCTCACAAAGGTGATCCTAGACATTAAACACAAATCCTACACAGACTCTGAAGACCCAAGCTATTCTCTGTGTCATATCACCTAATTAGCAGCTATCTGTGCTTGACTTACAGAGCCATGTTTGACCCAGATGGTTTAGAAATGCTACATATAAATCCTTCCACACCACACACTGTAGAGACCTCTACCTCAGTACCACAATCACCACAACATGCTGGTGGGATAGGTCCCTCAACAAGATACTGCACATGCCCTGGACTATACTTCCCATACATGTCATGCAGAGCACCTAGCTGACCCTGTTCCAGAGAAATCTTGATGAGTGGATGGGTAATAGACAGTTCAACCCAAGGATCACTGCAGTGGCTATACTTGATACAGGCACTGGGGTGTAAGATCTGGTGGCACAGTGGTAGGGCCCTTCTATGTGCTAGGCTTGTTAAGGCTCCTGGGCTATTTACCTACTACACACTTGTGATCCTATAAAGGGAATGACACCAGCAGGACTGATAAAGTAGTGCAGTGGGTGTTAAACTTATCAAAATACTTTGCCCTACAAACAGACACACATACACACACTTGCCAGGTGTGAGAGTAGAAATCCTATCTAACTAGTGATTTGTGCCATAGTACTACACAGTTACTGCACACAGTATGGAGCTTCCTGGGCTATGAGTTGGCCAAAGGTGCTGATATGGGGAATGACATCAGCAGGACTGATAAAGTAGGATAGTGGGTGGGAAACATATCAAAATACATCTACACACACACATTTGCCAGATATAAGAGTAGAACCCCTGTCAAACTAGCCATTTGTACTAGTGTTAAGCATTTATCATACACACTACTGAACTTACAGGGGTGATAGTTAGCCAAGGTTGCTGATAAGGGACTGACATCATCTAGACTGATAAGGTGGAGCACTGTGAAGTGTTGTGGGTGGGAATGCATAAAACTGTTTCATCTATAAACAAACACACAGCTCCCTCAGTATTGCATACACACCTGTTATACACACACTTCTACATTTGCCAGGACTAAGATTAGAACTCTTACTTAACTAGTTATTTTGTACTATCATGTTATACAGTTATTGCATGTGCCACAGAGCTTACGGGGTTGAGGCCTGACAAAAGGCACTTCTAGGATGACTGATATCTGCAGGACTGCTAAAGTAGGGAAAGGGGAAGTGTACTGGGTTTGAATGGACCCAAAAGGTTTTAGTTATAAACACACATACTTTTACATTTGCCAGCACTGAGAGTAGAACTCCTACCTAACTAGTTGTTTGTACTATTGTGTTATACAGCTAGCACACGCTCCACAGAGCTTATGGGACTAGGCTTAACAAAAGTGACTTCTATGGTGACAGACATATTCAGGACTGCTAAGGTGGGGCAATGGAACATGCACTGGGTGGGGAAGGCCTGTTCATTCCTAGATCTTACTAATATTTCTCTAAGTGTATGAGCATGCCCAGTGAATCCTTCTGCAGTACATGTGAGACTCCATTCCAGGGATTGTTGTACTCCAGTCCAGTTTGTTTTGTGCTACAGCTATACTCTCAACCTGTTGGTGCAGGATATCTAGAGATAGCCTATCAAAATGTGGGGACAATGGGCCATACAATGATTGTGGCAATTTCTCTCAGTAATGTATGGGTTGCTAGGGTTACAGGGCTTGTTTTAGCAGGCATTTGTCATATATGTCATTTGACACTGTCATGTATTGTTTCATACCTCTTGACATACCTCCTCAGATCATCACAGTGATTTACCAGAGGAATACAGGATGGATGATGCACACACAAGGTTTATGGGCCAAATGATATGCATTATTGTACAATCCAGCCTGTTGAGGGGTGTCCCTACAAGCAATTGACTGTTGGTTCTGTGGAAATGGTCTGGCACCTTGGTGATATATTACAATGGTGGTATCTGCATTTATGTTCTGGCCTGGTCTGATTTCCAGTCCACAGTTGGGTAATATAAGTCAGACAGGATCAGGGTGACAGGCAGACTCCAGATAGATTTGTAGGGGATAGGATATGTTGGGGATGTGTCCTGTGCAGATATGTTTGCCTACAGCTACCAGTACTTTGCATTGGGCTTTCCTCAATGGTTGACTGCACTTGGAGGATCTTGTGTGTGTCAGACTGTTTGACCAGCCTGGAGGTGTGTGTCTGTCACACCTATATGTATGGCCCACCTCATTTTGCTTGGATGGCCACATGTTGGGGTCAGGATGTTGCATAGGATGAGTGCAGTGAGTGCATTCCCATGTTTAAACTCCTAGCCCTGCCTGTTGACTGTACAGAGTATCACAGAATGTCCACATCCATGACTCATATATCTTGTTGGTTACCCAAACAAGTGAGGATTTCCAGCAAAAGTGTTTTGCAAGTCACTCAGGGTTGAAGTCAGATATTACTGACAGTTGACATTGCTGTTTCAGACTTCGTACCCATCAGACATTCCATGCTACTATAAATCATTCCATCAACTTTATAACATTATTAGAGCAGTATTTCACAGCTGTCCTTCTCTTTGGACCTTCATCACCCAATTATTCATGGCGTTGTCCCGATTTCTGTCTCCCTGAGGCTGGCAGGTTTGCTGGCAGTTGTCAGCATGGCCTTTTTTTGCATTTTATGGACTGTGTTATGGACCCCATGACACTCCCTAAAGGGCACTGTGGGTGAGGCATAGGCATTTGCCAGAGAACTGTAGGCCAGGTGTGACAGATGCAGGCCATCTGTAGCAGGGCAGTGCATTCTAATGATCATATGTCCCCAGGCTGCCAGCAGGAGACACCTCTGGGATGGCACCAGTAAGTTGACTGTGGGTGTTACTGACAGTTGCTTTCTGTTACTATTGTACCATCACTCTGGGTGACAACTGGATGCTGCTTAAGTCTAGGAACATGTTACTGCATTTCTATGGGACTATTGGGGGGTGACACGACTGTACACAATACATATCTGCACAGACTGTGCTGATATTTGCTTATCATTTTGGTCCAATGTAGCATAGTGGTGTGCCCTATCTTTCAGACTACAAGCATAACAGTATCAACCACAGTTCAGATCGTTCTGTCATAGACATGTGTAGTTTCAAACCTCTTACCTTTCAAAGCCATATTACCACTGCCAGACCTGCTGTGATATCACTGTGTAAAAGTCTGTGGGTGGGGATTTCATGAATGTCGCCATGTGGGGGCCTTTGCCAGGCATTTCTGTATGGTTGTCTACAGCTGATCTGCTGCGTGGGGGTTGGTGGTGGGTATGGGACCCCCACTTTGACATCCATGCATGTGACCTATGACCTCCCCAGTTATTTGGTTCACCACATATGCTGCAGTACTGGGGATACACATCCTGCTGACCCACAGAGCTGTCAGTTGTCTGCTGCTATCCCAGTTAGCCAACCCATTCCCTTACATTCTTGATCAATACCGTAGATATGCTATCAGAAAATTCTACTCCATTAGTTTATTTTGTTACAGAGACTGGCATACCTTGTGCCTGCAGCTGTTGTGAGGGTGGTGCTTGAGGGCTGACTATGTCGGATGCATGCAATACACTGCCTATACATGGTCAGGTATAGGTGGTGTGATGCTTGGCATCCATTTTACTGTGTGTTTGAGTCATACAGAGAGAGAGATCAGTCCCTGGAGCCCTACAGTGTCAGTGTATGTGCTATGCGTTGCCTCTTTGCCAAGGCCAGGGAATACTGGGCATGCCCCCATCTGTCTACAGGGGCAGGCTCAGGATGTTCCCCCTCTGAGTAACTCTGTGCCTGTGGAGGCCTTGGCAATGGTGGAGGGCTGTGTGGCCCTTCCCCATTTTGTTCCTGTTGCAGATGTTGCCACAGGATCATATTGTGCAGCTTGGCACATACTATGAACATGTGTGCACATGTGGCTGGAGAGTACTACAATGCTCCACTGGATATGTCAAGGCAGCAGAAACCTGACTTCAGCATCCCAAACACACATTCTATAATGATCCTGGTTTCTGCGTGTGCCTCATTATGGCATTCTTGTGTGGGTGTGTGTGCATTTCTGATGGGTGTCATCAGCCATAGCTCCAGTGTGTAGCCAGCATCCCCCTTCAGCTGGCCATATGAGATGTCCCCACTGGCAAACGCCCGGTACAGCTGTAATGAATGCTAGATGTGGGAGTTGTGATAGCTTCCAGGGCTGCCAGCACACATATTCATGAAGCATCGAAGATAACCTGGCAGTTGATGGAGGGGAAACCCTTGTGGTTTATGTAGATCCTACCCCATTCACCAGGTGGTGCTTTGATGTGGCTGTGCATGCAGTCTATGGCACCCAGTACCTCTGGGTAGCCTGCTACATGTTGGAAGAGATGCATATTGCTGGTCTTCTCCTAACAGGTGCTGGGGAAGCGAATGTGCTCAGCGGCATGTGTTTGCATGGCATCCAGGAACTGGTGGAGTATCCTGGACGCAGATGCCTGGGAGACCACCATTATATCCTAGATTTTCTCTCTCTCTCTTGGTTCTGCTGACAGCTCACACAGTTCAAAGCAAGTGTCTGCTGAAGTGCTGTGTTCACTGTGTCACTCCACTATCATCTCCAGATATACCCTACCCCTGGGGTACCCCACCTCTCTCCCTCCTCCTCAGTCTGAGTCTGAAAACAGTATTTTCCTCCTCACCCCTCCTCACCTTAGTCTGTAGCACACATGCTGCTAGATTAGGCAATAGCAGCCTAACCCCTTTTGTGTTTTGTTATTTTTAAAAAATTTAATGTGTACACCACCGGTGGTGTAGAGTTTGTGGAAAAACAGACTGAAAGGTGTTAGCATAGTTTACACTAGTGTGCTGCTGCCTGTGCTGCTGTTGTATTGTGATACATTTTTGATTTTTCCTGATCTTCTGCCTTTTGCCTTTCCCCTTTCCCATTTCCTCCCCGTTTAAGCCCTGATGTGCACCATGCATTTCTGGTGCTCAGATGTACACAGTTCTGCTATTTCAGGGGGTTTTTTTCTCTTGTTTTAAGTCCGGTGAGTGCCTCACACACCTATTTAGCTAATGTAGACTGGTTTAAGCAGAATTGGCCCTGCCTAGACAGGAACATGCTCTACATTTCATGAAATAAGAAACTACAGCCTCAGACACACACCCCCCTGCCTTAGCTGTGCTAAGCTAAAGGCAAACACATGCCACTGAGCTCCAATGCTTTTACAGCAAGCATGACACACACCCTTTTCATGTTAGCTGCTCCTTCTGTCTACACAGTGGTGATGAAGCACCTACATGGTTAGGTGCAGACTGACATTTAGAAGAAATTTGTGATTCAGTATAACTCCCCTCATTAGCATACCCTCTGCCTTACTCCATAATTATTGCACTTCCACTCAGCCTTTCCCCTTAGCAACCACTGTTTCCTGGTATTATTTTCACTCTGCATGCCATTGACTATAATGGCAAAATGCAGATTTCTGTAATAAATGTTTTCCCCCCCTTTTTTTTTATTTTTGGCACAATCCCATTTGCACACCGCTGCCCTATGCTTAAACGTCCGAGATCGACCAAAAAAAATTATTTTAAAAAATGAAAACTGTTTTTCATGCCAATGGCCATTTATTTGGCCATTGGCATGCCTAATAAGTATAATACATGCTTTCTTTCGAACTGTCATGCCTCTGTTTTCTTATTTGCAGAAATGTATTCAGCTAGTAACTGAATACATCTCTGCACGTTACACGATTCCTGCACGGACATCTGCCTGCTTGCTGAATCACTAATTCACCTCATGTGCATGGTTTTCACCAGCAAATGAGGTAATTAGCATTCTGCATGGCTTTCCTTGCAGGAACAGTGTTGGCAGGCTCGTGAAATTCAGATCGGCTCTTCCTGAATCGTTTGGCAGACATATTCCATGCAGGAGCGGCTACACTGTTCCTGCATGGAATTTTTTGTTTAAAGAATCCCGGGGTTTGTTTTAACTGATGCTCCATCAGGAAGGAGCACACGCATGAATTTATATTTTGAGTATAAACATATCAGCCATTATGTATGAAGTAAAGATGTCAATATGTAAATGGTTGCTCCTACCAGAATAATATTGGTCAGAATGTTTGAAAATCTGTCATTTTAAATGGAAGTCACTTACAGTATGTAAATATCAGTTTTATTATATTCAGCATGCACTTTCTCCAATACTGCAAGATGTGTTATTACATTATTGTTCCTTGGAAGTCACGCATTTTTGTGTGTGTGTGTGGGGGGTAATCACTTTCTGTTGTAGGGTGTAGATTCCCTTTGAGCAGAATGTGTGAGTGAAGAGAAAAAAATAGCAGGAGGTGCACTTATCTATTTTTAACTATATGAAAGATTGAAAATGAGAGTAGAGGAAAGGGCAGAACAGAAGGTGAGCAAATAAGGAATGAGCAGGATGGAAGTGGAGTAGTTTTTTTTTTTTTAATTTAGGACAGGTGACCATGCTATACTTATGAAGAGAAGGGTAAGGAGAAGAAAAAAGGAAGGAAGGGAATTAAAGGGAAGGTATGTGGGTTAGGTTAGGTTAGGTTAGGTTAGGTTAGGTTAGGTTAGGTTAGGTTAGGTTAGGTTAGGTTAGGTTAGGTTAGAGAGCAGAAGAAGACAGATATGACTAACAAGGTGTGAGGTAACACGGTGGGGGTGAAGAATACAGTGGAGAAAGAGACATCAGACAAAGAGAGAAGGCAATGGTGAAAGAGGATTGATGGACTCAAAAAGGGAGGAGAGCACTAAGTTGGGGGACAGGATTAGGTTTTCGCAGTAGTTTCCTATCATGTGGTTAAGGCTTGCAAGCTTGACCTGAACATGTCGGAACTGTGGACACCAGAGGTCGGAATACTGAAGGCCAGTGATTTTGAAACCCAACTTTGCCCCCCTTTCTGGACCCATGTTAGCACGTCTTCATGGGTCTGGAGTGGTGGGGTGTTTTTGGGATTTGAAGTTCCTGTTGACATAGTTCATCTTCAGTATTCTACATTTCAATGGTGAGTTTCACTTTCCAGCAGTCAAAGCTGCAAGCCTCAACCACATGAGAGGAAACCATTTGCAGCTGAACCTGGATACTGTCATCACTGTGCCCTGCCGCATATGGTGGAGCCAGTGCTGGATAGAGACACAACACATTGAGCTGCTGGAGAAGGTTCTCCATTTACATGATTTGGGCATCCAACCTAGTATCTGTGATATCTCCCACAATCTTTACCAACTGACAGTGGGTGAAAAAGACATCATGTCACTCACGTTGCTGCTACCAGTAAGTACAACTGTACCAGCTTCAGATGCACAGCTACATAAAGTAGATTGTGCAGGAAGGGAGAAGGTGTGGAGGCAACTGTAGCAGGCTGCAAACTAGATGTGCTAGGTGCTTCTGGTGGTGTTGGGGGATGCTGCTATAACTACCTGTGGGGGGGGTGACAGGCTTGCCAGTGGGATAGGTGTAGGTTGTTGTGCTACTGAATATAGTAGTAAAATAACTGGACAGAAACAAGATAGTAAACTAAATGTGTGTAAGAGAGAGGATATTGGCAAAGTGGGTGGGAAGACAAATGCACATACAAATTCCAATAAAAAATTAAGTTCCTACTATGTTGATACTGATACAGTTAAACACTATATAGCTGTTGGCCAAAAAAATACTCATGAATTTAACAAGCCTGTTTGTATATATCAGTGCCTGCTGGACCTGAACTAACAGCCATCATCATGTGCAGTCTGTCATTGAGAGTATTAATGTGACAGAACAGGTGCCTGGAGTCAAAGATGCAGTACTGCTGTGTGATACTAAGGTAGATATACAAAGGAAACATGCTAGTCAGGCATACGTGGTTCACTCGTTGGTGATAGGCAAAGAAAACAATTACTACTTCATACTGAAACATGTCCACTCGACTAACAATGGTAATCTTACATATATGGCCCTTGTAATGCTGCAGTTTTCCTAATAAGACAGAAAAATAAACCTAAAATTATTTTCAGGATAATACATCTGTTGTTTGGGGATTGAACCCAAAGGGATCCTCACAATTTTAGAGGAGAGCATTAACATTCTGATCCACTTGTCCACCTATACAGCAGAATGCATGTACAAACACACACACTGAACAGTCATACTGCTACCTTTGAGCTTTGGCAATAAGGAAAGAAGTGTCACTGGTGTATGAAAGTTATACATTTTTGGAATGAATCCCTACTACTACAAATATTAAAAGTAGGACAATATGAAGCATGTATCCTCACCCAGATACACTCTTAGGCGTTGTAATCTACAGCTGCCTGTTTCTTTCGATATCTGAGGCTAAAGACATAAAAAGAGCATTGTGTAATATTTATGAATGGCATCCAGTGCTGGTTTAAAGGTGTTCCTAATATAACAGCGCCACATACAGTACATAAATGATACTTGCTTATTGACTTCATCCTCTCCTCAGCGGAGGAAGTCGGGATTGTGACACCTCATGTCACTATAATGATGACAGCACTGTTACACTGTGAGTGGGATGCCAGTTGCACACGTGATAACCTGACTCAGACTATTCCAGGCTTTAGCCTTATACTGAGGCCCTTCATAGCCCTCCTGCAAGAGTCTGTGCTTGCAATCCTGATGGAGGAGATGGAGAAAAATTTTTGTCTCCTACACACACCATCTCTGTGTTCTAAAAGGAGTACTATTCCTTCCTTCTGCAAACATGTTATCTCACCTTGAATAATCTCAGGGAAAAATGGCAGAGAACTGCAATAATGAACACCAATGGAACTCCCCTCATTTGAGTAACTCCTTTTTCACAATCACAGTTTAAGGTGTGAAACATGGCAGTCTTCAATGTCTTGCATACTATTGAAAACATGCTCTAGAGTGACTTTGTGTCTCTATAGTTAAACATGGAATGACAGTTCTCCTCCAACAGCATAGTTTGGCCACATGTGAGCAGAGCTGCCTGCAGGGACACAGGAATGTGTATGGTATTGAGCAAGGTGACCATTTTGTTACAGGACCTAAACTGGGACACTTGAGGGCTGCCCTGGGAAGCCAGGTCTGCAATCCCATTCTCCCAGCCCCCATGGGAGTGGAAATAGGGCAGCCATGTCATCTCACACTGGGGCAGGCAGGTTGGCCTCCCATCCTTCACCAGGCACTGTGGGGATGCCACTCTGTGAATAGCACCACCCAGGAGGCAAGAGGCCACATGCCAGGAGGCTTGAAGCAATGCACATTTGTCGGCACCTGCCACAGTGGGGGTGAGAGACTGAGGTGTGCCGCAAAACGTGCAGAGATGGGTGGACCCAGGGATATCTCCCATGTGAGTTTGAAAGCCCTAGGTGCAAGGAAAAGTGGAGAACCAGTGTCATGGATGTCTGGATGAGGGACTGTCAGAGGCTTCATGGCTGAGCAGAGTTCCATGAGGCTGGGAAGATCCTCTGAGAGGATCCAAGAGCACGCATGACACTGCATGATTTGGCAGCAGTTAGGAGATATGTAACCCTTGAAAAGAGCTCTCACTCCTGGGTAGAAGTGGAACCCCAGAGTGGGTCAGTCCCGATGGAAGTCTGGAAGGGAGAGAGAGGTGGAAAGTGACTGATACAGGACAGCTCTCGCCTTGTGAGGTGGTACAGACCATGCCCCCTCTGGGACAGAGTCTGGAAGGGGGAGAGAGGCAGATAGTGGCAGGGCTGGGTGATCTCCTGTCTGGGTGAGGGGGGTCAGGCAGAGCTCCCCACAACAGAAGTCCTTAAGGGAGCACTAGGATGGACAGCAGCAGTGCCTGAAGAACACCTGCCTGGGTGAGCAGGGTCAGGCACAGCCCCCCCATGATGGAAGTCCTTAAGGGAGCAACTGGCAGGCAGTGGTGGGGCCTGGAGAGCTCCTGTCTTGGTGAGTGGGGTCAGGCAGAGTGCCCCATGGTGGACTTCCTTGAGGAAGTGCCAGGGTGGATGGCAGAGGGGCCTGGAGAGCTCCTGCCAGGGGGAAGGCATCCAACTTCACCTCATAACCGACAGCATCCTTGAAAAATCTCAAAGTCCCCAGAGTTGCTCTGGATGGGAAAGCAGAAAGACTCTGAAGCCTTCATGAGAACATATCTGCCCTCAGCGACCAATGGGGAGTTTCAGAGGAGCGGATGGGATCAAAGGAAAGCTCCCCTGAGAGGGTTCGAGGGCATGAGCAATCCAGCATGAGTTGGCAGCCTGCAGGAAATGTGCAGGTGGTGGAGTCCCCTGACATGGGGGGGACCTCAGCTGGGGAAGGTCTTTTGGCCAGGTCAAAGGGGAGGACTGTAGGGTTTGGCCTTGACAGAAGTCAGTACGGGAGCACCAGGCAGATGGGTGTAGGGCCTGGAGAGCTCCTGCCTGGGTAAGTGAGGTCAAGCAGAACCCCCACGACAGAAGTCCTTAAGGGAGTGACTGACTGATGGCGGCAGGGCCTGGAAGGATCCTGCCAAGGCGAAGGCATCCAACCTTACCCCGTACACAATGGCATCCCTGAAAAATTGCAAAGTCCCCAGAGCTCCTTAGGATGGCAAAGCAGGGGGACTAGCCACTCTGGGAAGCCAAGTCACCCTTCAGACTGAGCGGGCTAAACTGGGACATTTCTGTGTCCCAAAGACAATGTTTGGGATTCCAGGACAGAGACTTGCAAACTGGGACTGTCCTGGAAAAACTGGTACCATTGATCACCTTGGTATTGAGTAGAATTCTGCACAATGTTTAACAGATGTGCTCATCTCACAAACTGAGCTATTCAAAAAATATAATGAACTGAGGCCTAACTAGCATAATCATTGTCCCTAATCAGGTGAATATACAAGATTAAAGCACAAGATGCACAAAGCCTCATTGCACTACAAAGGAAAACACTTGCTGCTAGAGTCTGATTCCTGCCAAGGATGATTTTGTAAAACAATTTTTTTCAATCTAATATATCTGCTTGTGCAAGTGCTACTTCTAAAAAATCTATTTATTTTTACTATGGATGCTTTTAACTGCTATTTAACCTGCTGCCTATCGAGAATGTCTGTTTTCAGTAATTTTGAACATGCATGCCAAAGTATATACTGAAGGTGAGATTGCAAGGGTACAGCAATTAGTAGCTTGTAGGATCTTTACACTAAATGGCAAATGCACCCATGAGCTCACATTTTGAGTACTGTTCAATACAATTTAAGTGTTGTATGCCTTGCACGTGTCATTAGCCAAAATATTTGTAAAAGTGATTGTGTAACAGTCCTATGTCCTTGGTCAGTTGCAATTCTTTTATTGTTTTCTAGGGGATATGCGCTCCAAAAAGCTAGATGCCTGATGTTCTTAAAGAGTGTGGCTACAGATACATAACCGTGAGGCACAATTCAGCATACTGTATGGTCAGGAAAGATAGCAGACGTGTTAGGATTTGTAAAGACGATGGAGAAGCAAGACTGCTAATTCCACTGTTTTCCATATCAACCGTATAATGCCTTAAAAAAACAAGGCACCCAGAAAAAGACTAATGCATCTGATGAAGCATCAACATCTACCTGTAATTTTTAGTTGCTGAGAATGAACTACTAGTCCAGGCCCTCCATCTCCATGGCAATTGTTTCTTTGATTTGCAAGCAGTCAACCTGCTCTGCTATGACAATGCCTGGGTTGACAATTTCAGCACTGTGAATGTGCTTGGTGGGCAAGACCACTGGTATAAAATTGTGTAATACAAGGCAACTGACATAATCTGTGATGCCACCCACAGCGCAGAATCCATGTCATGCCATGGGAACATAGGGCAACAGGTAGAGGCCATTGAATGTACCACATCTCATAAAGACAGAGGTGTTCCTGGCCTCTTTTAAAGGGAGTAACATCTTAAGAGTCCCATAGCACAATGCTGCATATTAATGAAGAGTTGGACAGGCCCCAGAGAGTATCCACTGTGAATACCCCAAGTATGTAGTCCTGTTTCAGTGTCTCACTATCTGCAAGTCCTCTGCACCTCTTAGTCACACTAGAACTTAATTAAATCTGTCTGACTTACAGCATACAGTTACATTAGGGATCCAACAGACACAACCATCCTCATGAGGTATGACCATGAGTATTAGTTTTTAATATGTTTATAGTTGTAAAAATAGCAGTTGCATGTCTAGTTGTGGTGCTGGGTTATACTTACACTGCATATTTTGTGCTTTGGTGTATTCATGAGTGATTTGTTTATTCAGCATTAGCACTGTGGGCCTGCCCCCAAATAATGTTGCAGGATCTGCAACCTCTGATAATGATGGCAGAGATATGCTGGCAAATATCAGGGAGTAGAGTGTACACAGTTCTCCAGCGAGGGTATTTCTTGCAATGTGAATACATTCTGTGGTCCCCAGTTACTCAAGGAAATAGGCTATGTCATAGAAATTCTACATGGTATTGTCTCTCTCCTCTAGAGTACATGGGAACCACATATGCTCCCGTAGTGGTAAACCATGGCAGTAGAGAAACTAATGGAGTATTCTAAAGTCAGATACTTAAAATACCCCTATTGTGTCTCCAGCAGTAAGGTAAAAGGTCCCTGTAGCTAATATATGTAAAGCCATACATGCATTAGTATTCAGTGGGATAGGGACTTCATGACTCCCATGAGGCTAAAGAAAGAAGTGGCTAAGACATTTCCATAATTTGTTAGATTGTGCCTCTATCACTATGGTATCAGTCCACAATGTCAGTGTCTTAGAGGCCACAAAATGTTAAGTACAGTCACACAATCCTATAACTCTGGGGTCACAATGATGTGCACCATCAGGCAAAGCAACTGCAATGAGATTGAGATCCTCCTGCACATACGCATTTACTATGGTTGTGGCAACACGTAGCATTATTCCATGATTTTCATAGTCTGAACACAGGCTTATGGCCAAGCTCAATGATACAGAAGGTACAGCTCCATTGTTTGGCAATTAGATGTTCTGAATCACTCCACCATCTAGTTTTGCCTTATTATCATACACACATTGCCTCATTATACAGTCATCAGTATATAGTCCATTTGGAACTTGAACTGCTCTACACCTCCTGCCTTTAAGTCCTAACATCTTCTTCTACCTTATCCCCTCTTCACCCTTACTTACTACTCATTTGCTGCTAATTGTTATATATCCCAGATTATCTTATTTTTTAACACTGAACTTTATCTGCACTTTATCATCTGGAAAGACATATTCACTTTTATCTCTACTTCTACAAATTTCCTTCTATCTCTACTTCTACTCCCAAGCAACTGTTATTATCCCTTCACAAAATGTATCATTACTCAACTGTGCTGCGTAAGTTTTGTATGTATGTATGAATGTATGTATAAACAATTGCATGTATAGTAAACCTCTAAAGTTAACTTACCTTTACAATTTTTTTATTTGTATGTTGTTGTATTTATGTATATATACATAATCATATGTATTTTGAACCTCTGAAACGAACTTGGCTGTACAATGTATTTTAATTGTTTAAGACTGTAACATGTACTTGGAGCTTTTCTCCCCGGCCTCTACTGAAAATGGGCTCTTACAGCCCAGTGGAGTATCCTGGTAATCAAATGCCAACAAATAAATAAATAAAGGATGACACAGTGGTGCAGTGGTAGCATTGTCTTCTTGCAGCAAGAGGTTCTCCGGTTTGATTCTTGGCTGGAGTGCCTTCTGTGCAGAGTCTGCATGCCCTCCCTGTGTTCGTGTGGGTTTTCTCTGGGTACTCCGGTTTCCTCCCATGTTACAAAGACATGTGTCTGGAGCATTTCTTCCTGGGCCTACACTGAATATTGGCTTCATTCCAAGTAGGACTTTCCCCTGTAAACAAATGTTAAATAATTAAATAAATAGTGCGACCAGCTATACTAATCGGGCTAACCATGTGATGTAGCTTTGCCTTCTGAATTGCATATACCCTGCTCGTGGCCTCTAGTCATGCATATTTGCTTAACACAATGCTGTAAAGTTTTCAGAATACAGCCATATGTATACATCCATCTCAGATAATCATATTTTTCTTTTTTTTTCTTATTGGTATATGCTTTCCACTCATTTCTCACTTTTACTCCCCTTTGTCTATTCCTCTCTCTTCTTTTCTCTATACACCCCCAGAATATGATTAGTCAGTCATGTCACATATTTTGATCATCTCAAACTGCTGCATCTGATGCAATGCTTTTATAATTATTTATTGTATACACGTATTCTGTTTTTTTAACAATAGTGTTATTGCTTGACATAAGTATGCATTATTTCAACTCTGCTTGTTTTTGAATGTTGACTGCTGCACTAACTTAATTTTACCTTTTTATATATGCCTTTCATTGTTTTTTTATTTTTTCACCATTAGATGTTTTTATTGCTTTTTGCATGTTTTGCATATTGTTGATGCATTTATAGTTTTTTCTGTGTGTTCCCAATATAACTGGACCTCTGTCCAGTCAGAATTTCCCTGGTCAACTAAGATAAATTAATAAATAAATATGTATGTACATCCAGATAGACATAACTACATAATAGTGTCAGTTCATTTTGTCAAATTCCCAATAATATGAAAATGAATTATGTTATAGGCATACTGATCAAGCTTTGCGTACAAGAAACTAAAATTCTTTATGCAGTGATGGTTATTTAATTTGACGAAGCTATATTTAAGTCAGCTAATATACGTTCCACTTCTATGCTTTGTATAAGTAATTGAGGTATGTCTTCTATATGATGGTAGGAACAACCTAATGACTAAGACTTCACCCAGAGATGCCAATATAACCAGCTTAGTACATAGCCATGTGGCATAGAATAACTTGCCCTTGTCTGAGTACTCTGCAGTGACATTTGCGGATCTTTTGAGTACCCCATAAAGTATCATATCACCTGTAATAGTGCAAATACTAATAAATAGCTGTATTATTTCCCACTCAGACCATAATTCCACATTCCTATACCCCACTATCCCAAGTAGCTCCCAAAAGGAGCTTCTTTTGTAGTGCCCCTGCAGTTCACTGCAACATTGTTGTCAAAACCAGTTCCCTCAACTAAGTATAGCAAAAGTGTTAGATTTTTATGTGTTGCCAGTAAATGCTTTTAGACACACTTGCTATGTTTTCTTTGAATTCACACATAGACGAGGACAAATATTGTACTTGCAGAACTGGATTAAGTAACTTGAGTACTCAAAAGCTGGGGACATTGTCACTGTCTATTATCAGATGCCATGGATTCAAAACGCTGTGCGTCCAAAAAAATGGGCATTTAACTAGTGTGTTCTACATGTGAAAACGAAACAAATTAGACATTTTTCAGTTTATCAGAGAGAATTTAGACTGATCTGTGCCTTCTAATCTTGAATTTTAGTAACTCAGTCTCCTTTTGCCTAAAGTGTTACTCGGAATAAGTCACTTAACCAGACACTGCACCTACATCACCCCTAAAATGAGACACTGTCTAGCAAGTAAATTAAAAAAAAATCAGACTGTTAACTGATGAGGAGAGATTGCTCATACTACATAGATATAGAATTCCCTTTTAAGTTATTAAGTGAACCATGTACATACACCAGTGCATTGCTGCCATGTGTATACCAGTTCCTTTATTGTTGGGGGCATAACCTTTACTGCATGTCAAGGGATGCTTAATGGGCATTAGTGGAATCCAGATCATTGAAAAGTTATACAATCATGTAGTGGCATCACATTAGTTAAGACTTTTTTCATTATCACAAATCATTCAGTAAATTATATTCTTATTTAGTTTGTTTCTGTCTTAGAGCCACAATAAACAGAATATGCTGGAGGGACAGGTTCCTAACCCAGAGACTTCCCATACTCTGGAGCAAACTTCCCATTCGTGCCAAGCAGAGCACTTCACTGGCCCTCTTTAAGAGAAATCTTGACGAGTGGATGGGCAATAGGAAGTTCACTCCAGGGATCACTTCAGTGGCCTTGCTTGACAGGGGCACTGGGAACTAACTTTGGACGGCATGATGCCAGGGAATCTTCCTGGACTAGGCTTATATAGGCTCCAGGGCCATTAGCCAAGTACACACCTATGAACCTATGAACCTAAATCTCTGGGAAAAAAACTAGCATACCTTACAAAGAGGCCAGAAGGAGCTTGTTTAACCAATTACTTACAAACAATTCACTTGCTGAATAAAAATGCAATCCTTTTGTCATCACCTTTTTATCATTTGTCCAAGCTGCCTGTTATCTGTGATGTGCATTATAGCAGCATAGGAAACCAAAAGGATATAGAGAAATTGAGGGATAAAGAAGCATCATAGCACCATCAAGCACTATAGACACTTGTAGAAAGCTACAATTTTTCCATTTATATTATTAATAGAGCCACCATGCGTGTGTTATTTTAATGGATGATTCATTATAAGCTGAAAAACTAGAGAGCCGGATATGAATGTTCAAATGAACATTTATAAGAACACGCTTACCCTATCTACATAAATTATGCAAGGGTGGTACACCTGTTTATTTTATTTTGGTAACCAAATAAAATCAGCAAGCCCTCAACATTTGTTTTTCAGGTGTGATCCAAGCCTCTACTTAAGGAAATAGAACTGACACTAAGAGAATAGCTTCTGCTCTTTTTGTGAAATGCCACAAAATCATTAAGTGTAAATGAGGTGAGCAGCTCAGACTAAATCAATCTAAGCTGCTCACCATTACAACATTAGCCTTGCTCATTACCTTGCATCATCTCTATTATAAACCCACTATGTCTCTATTCTATAGCTCTACCTTAAGATGCCTAGCTTCCATCTCTTGTTCTTCACCTCACCAGAACTTGCCTAAATTATTTTTTCTCTCCACACTTCTACTGACTAAAACACTTCTACATTGATTCCTTCTGCTACCTCCTAACACTTCAATGCAGCTTTCTCCTAACTGAATTTCTGCTTGAACTTGTAATACTACAACAGTGATTTATATTATATGCTTATTTAGTTTGTTTCTGTCTTAGAGCCAATAACATTGGACTCCTCTATGTATAACATAACCTGCCCATGCAATTTGCTCTATTAATATTGTTTCTGCATTCTTCCCTATTATGATGTACCTCATTGCAATTACTGTATACTTATTGTTTTTTTTTATATTGTATTTTTTCTTGGAACTTATTGTTTTTGTATTGCCACACTGCAACTATTGTATTTTAATAATGTTTTTTTTTTTTGTCTTGTCTTTGAGCTTTTCTCCCCGGACCTCTACTGAAAATGGGCTCTCTGTGGCCCAGTGGACTTTCCCAGTAAACAAATGTCAATAAATAAAATATATCTACTTCAGATGTTCCAGAACAGGAAATTTAGACTTTGATTTAGCATATCATTTATTTTATTTTATTTTATTTTATTTAAGTTTAATGGCCGGGGAAGTACACTGGGCCAAGAAGATCCCATTTTCAGTGGAGGCCCAGGGAGAAAAACTCCACAATAATTGCAAGTTACATTTCACATGTTACAAAAGGACATAGTTTATACAGCTAATTAAGCATTTACAGATAAGTTCCATGATATTTGCAATTGGCTTGTAACAATGTTACAAAAATGAAAAGACATAACATTTACATAAAATTGAATATTTTTGTTATAAACTCCAAATATTATATAACATTTCAATGTGTAGGTTTAGAAAATATTGAAATATGTACAAGGTAATATAATTGATACTGGAATATATAGTTTATTAGTAAAAAATATTGTGAAATATTTATTGTTGTTGGTGCTAGGGTCGCCACAAAAAGTAGGACGCCACTAGAGAATTGAGTTTGGTAGTTGAGAGAGGATTGAGTTAGGGAGATATTAGACGGAGTTTTTTTTGGGGGGGTGGGATAGTTGAAGTAGAGTGATAATAGCATGAGTTTTGAGAAGGTGGAGAGGTGGAATTTGGGGGTGGGGGAAAGAGATATATGTTGGGTATTCCCATTTGGAGAGAAGATGAGAGAGATTTGATTTTTGTGTTGTTAGGGTTGCATAGGTGTGTGGGGAGAGAGTTCCACTGTTTAGTTAAGTAGTAGGACAGAAGAAGTAGGCCAGGAGGAGGTCATGCAGGTTTGTGGACCTGAAGGAGATTTTGTTTTTGGATCTGAGTGAGCGGAGTTGGGAATAAATGTTTAAGGAAAGGAAGACAGCTGGGCAGTTGGCGGTTTTAAAAATGAGCTTGTGGGGGCTGGGATGAGTTAGTGGTAGTAGGAGTAGTTTGGGTAGTTCAAGACATTGAGGGTGAGGAGGAGCGTGCAGTGGTGGGTTAGTTGCAAATTTGGAGATCTTGTGGTAGCAGGATTCAAGTTTGGACCAAAGGAAGACAAATTGGTGAAAATCCAAAACACTTTAATGTGTTAAAACCACAGTCAAATTCATTAATAATGATGCCAAGACCAGGAAAAGAGGTAAGAAGGTGTTGTTCTGGGGTTATTATGGTGAATGTGTATTTCTCAATGGAGTTTTGGTAGGGAATGGTTATTTTGGTTTTTGGTATAGGATTTTGTTGCTTATTTGGTTTTGTTTAGCTTTTTGCTAAGGTGGTTTTTTTTGCAAGAGAAGCTAGAAGAGTTGCTTTTTGAGAGGGCTGAGGATTGAGCTGATTGATGAGAAGGATGTTGGGAGATAGGTGGTGTTTGTGATGATTTGGAAGAATGATGAATAGGAAGAGAAGATTGGTGAACAGAGGACACCTGTGGTGTGGGAAGGGAAGGGGGAAGGATTGGAGGTGGTTGAAGGAGTTGTGAGGTTGAAGACAAGTGTTGGGTCATGGATGTGGGTGTGAGGTGAGAGGTTGGTGGTGAGGTGGAGTAGGTGGTGTAGAGTTGAAGGTGTAGAGTTGGGATATAGATCTAGAGATAGTGTGGATATGAACTTGCCTGAGTCATGTGTGGGGTTTGTCATGTGTGAGAAGGAAAGTTAAGAGGTTAGTGGTTTAGAAGAAAGAGAAATGAAATCAGGGCAGGAGGGCCAGGAAGAGGGGCGAGGAGGTAGGGGAGAGGAGGTGTGAGCTGTTGTTGTATGTTAGGTTGTTTTATAGTATAGAGTTGTATTGAGAGGGAAAGATCTAGTATTTAAGGAAGAGGTATTTTTTTGGTAAGGGATAATGTAAGCATGGCTTTGTGGTTTTGCCACATATGTGAGACATATGATCCATAGTATAGAATAGAGATGAGATATATAAGGAGATAGCTGGGAGATATATTTAGGAAGAGGGTGGAAGGTTGGTTTGGTGGTGGTGACAGGGTGGTTTGTTGGGTGCAGAAGGGTTTTTATAGGAGAAGTGGGGATGGGGTGCTTTCTTTATGGGGTGGAGGAAGGTTGATGATTGGGAAGGTGGTTGATTGGGGTGGGGGTGTGGTGTGAGGGGGTGGGTGGTGAGGGAGGAGGGGGTGGAGGGAGGGGGTGGGATCTAAGATGAATGAGTTGATGAGCTTTGTGAAGGCTGGCTTTAAGAGGTGGAGAGGTGGGTCTTCTTTGTTGTCAGGATGCATCAGATGGTTGATGAGATCAGAATTTTGTTTGGATTTTTTGATGTAAGGACTGAGTTTGGAGAGTAGTGGGCTTTGCAGTCTTTAATTATTAGTTTTTTGAAGTTTTTAGTTTTTGCTTATACTCTAGAGGGTGTTAGGATTTTTATGTTTTTGATATATCTAAAAGGGTTTTAGAGGGAAACAGTCAGTATGCTTTAAGCATTCGGATAAAGTTAGAGGGTTGAAAGAGGTGAGGTTGCAAGTTTGGATGCAGTGGTGTTGTTTATGCAGTGGAGATGGGTGACGGTCAGTGAAACCTAGTAGGTGATCACTGAGAGGATCAGGTAATGTTCCAGCTTTGGTGATAAGGTTTGGGTGAGTTGTTAGAATCCAGTCAGTGATGGTACCAGATGTACCATCTTTATTTGGTCTGGTTGGAAATTGTATTAGTTGGGAGACGTTGTACAGGTTGATTGTGTAAGGTGGGGCTTCAGAGTTAATAGTATTCCAGTTGATTTTGGCATCACCAAGTATATATGTTTTATATTGAAGAATAACCAGGACAGGATGTTTTCAAAAGTTTTGATATTATCACCAGGGAGAATATAGTTAGCAGCGATACATATGGACTTGTGATTGTTTATTTTTAGTAAACCTATTATAATTTCAGTGTTGGCTAAGGTTGGTATTTTATTGGAGTAGGGCATTATGGTATGGGTGGTGGGGTAGATTATTGCTACTCCACCTCCTTTTTGCGGGCTCTGTCATTGTGAATGATTTGGAAAGCTGGTGGTAGGATTTCACTATCTTTTGTATAGATTTTCAGCTAGGTTTCAGAAACGGCAGTAATGTCGGGATGGTTATGGTGGAGCCAGGCATGGAGGTTAAAGAGTTTGTTTTTTAGGCTTTGTGCATTAAGTGTTGCAAAGCGAATGGACTTTCAGTTTGTGGGTTGCGTGGAGGGTTTGGTGAGATTGATGTTTGGGATTGGTCCGGGATTGGGGTGGATGTCGCCAGCTAGTGAGAGAGAGAGATGTGGTGGAGTAGAAGAGTGAGGCAGTGTGTTGGGCAAGGGTAGCTTGGGGTGTGTGAGAGTAGTGATTTTCTGGTACCACATTTAAGAGGGGAGTACGGGGGGGTTCAGTTGGGAGCAGTTTTGGTTTGAAAAAATAGATTGGGTTAGAGGTAAAGAGTTCATGTGAGATGGATGAGTAGGATGGGAAATGAGGTTGATGGTAAGATGTAGTGGAGTATGTGTGTGTGAGAGTTATGACAAGGTTTGGGAAAAAGTGCGAGATAAGTAAGAGAAGAGAGAAAGATTAGTAGGGCAAATGGGTATAGGGAGAGATGTTATGTAGAGCATTGTAGGAGGGGTGGATGTTTGGGGTGATGTAGATCTACAGGTGGGTGGGTTTGGCTTAGGTGTATTATGATTGGAGAGGTGTTGAGTGGGGAGGAGTCAGGGGATGTACAAAAGTACAGGTAGTGGGTGTGGGTGGAATTTGGGGGCAGGGTAGGGGGCGGAGTGAGCCTGAAAGGTAAATGGAGCAGGTTACACCTTCCAGGAGGAGCAGCAGTCACCAAACAGAAAACAATCAGTGAGAAGTTTATCAACTACAGAAGTAGGGTAGCCTATCATTTTGGTTTGAATGTTACCTTTCTGTTTGTTTTTATTATTTATTCACCAATGGGGAGTTGCAGTTCACTGAGAAGTAGGAAAATAATGTAGTTATGCCAGAGGTTTTAGAAAAGGACATGCAATAAATTATGATTCAATAGAGTACTAATTAAAAAAGAATGGTATATGGTATAAGCGAGTAGACTACTGGGGATTTCTATGAAGCAAGGGCAGAAAAGCTAAGTCAAAAGATGGTGCCTTTCTAGATCAGGTTCATATGAAAGCTCTCCGTTCTGCTTCATTAAGATAGCCATAAAACAGTATTAAAACAGTATTATTTTAAAAGTGCTGCAAACAAGAATCCTAATGGTGTCCTCATCATGGCACAGAAAAGGCTATTTATATGTGTAACATGCACAATTGACAGCATGTAAGGAATATGCATGTGCAACATGCATACACTATGCAGACATGTATATTCAAAAGTAAATGAGTACTATGACATAACCCATATGTACTGTCTAGCTACCCTCTGACAACATGTGTCACACCTGCAAAACAGATACAAATGCATCAGGTACATATTTGAATGGAAAGTAAGACGTGGGTGCACAAATTCATTGTTCACAAAAGTGAGGAGTAATATACACATACAGCACAAAAAGCAGTTAAGGGCCATTGGAGGATAGTCTGCAACAGTTGCACTATGTGACTATGATATGCAGGTACTGTACAATGTGCTCTGGTAATAAATATGAAAAGTGTAACATGCACCAAAAATGTACTCTCAGTGTAACCCGTGTATAATATGCACAAATCATTGGAAGTGTATCAGAATAATTTGTCAGTCAGAAGATGTGAATGACAGGGCATTCATAGTATTACTACAACATATAAATGTGCAGTGGACTCACACACACACACACACACACACACACACACACACACACACACACACACACACACACAGTACTCTAAATAAGAAATGCACCTGTACAATGGCACGTCAATGTGAGTAAATCATCCTATAGGTGGACATGGCAAGGAGGTATGTGCAGCACACACATATATGATATTAAACATATGGAACACAGGGGCATAATGCCCAGTATTAAAACATGCATGTGACACATGCCTCTGAGGTACATAAAGTAGCACAACATTAGTATAACATTAGGCTGAAGAGAATAGACCACAAAGAGACTCAACAACAGCACAGCAATAAATAAGTGTACAACAGGGTCACGTCCACACAACAGGTTCATATGCTAATACTGAAGCACTGTATAAAAAGTGGAATGTGTGGAGCATAAAGAATACTGTAAGAAAAGACTCACTCATGCCACAATCCATCAGCAGTGCATGTTGTCACTCGCACACACTGTATGGACACAGGCAGAAATCAATGGATTCTGCCTAGATGTGGTAACTATGACTGTACTGGCACATAAATGTAAAAAGATGGAACCACACTAAGCCACTAACAGAAACCTCCTGCAAATACCAATGGAAACAGAGGAGAAAGTCAGTAAAATTCCCATGGGGATGAAGGCTGTGTAAGTCTGTGAAAGGATGGGTCCTGTGTTATTAGTGGAAAGCACAATGTATCTTTCAGCCAACAACTGCCATGGTTACATAGCAGCTGCACTGTGAAAATGTGCCTCAAATAAGCCACAGGAAAAGCATGACTGACATATGTAATAATGTGCACAAATATGTGCCTACGCAATCAACCCCTCCAAAGTGTGCCAATTCCATGCTAGCAACATGACAGAGAGGAACACACAGATTAAACTTATGATCTGGAGGTACCATATTGCTCTGGTTGAACATCACAAATGATCTTCTGTGAGATCATCCTGAAGGAGTCACTCATGGCCTGAGCCATGTCCTAAGAGAAGTTCACCATACCTCCCACATCGGTCATGAAGACATTGGTGACTACATTCCAGATCTAGTCCCTCAGGTCATCTGGTGGAGGTGGAAGAAAGCATCATCACTGATCTGATCGTATAATCACTCCTGATTATCCAGGCCTGTCATTGTCACCATCATCATCATCATCATCATTATCATTGCCAGAATCCACTGGCAGGGAAGTGCTCAGTGTCTTTTCCATACTATTGATGGTGGTCTGACTTGTGTTCCAGACTCTGTGTCAGGACATTAAAAAAGTGCATATAATATTGTAACATGTTATCACATTTCCATCGGACATTCCCATTGTGAAGGAACAGACATATGCAAAGTCCTGAGATACTCAACCATGTGATATGGAAGTATTTTGGGCTATGTCCCATTGGTAGGCATGATGTACCCTGTCGCTTTAGTGTTGGGACATGAATAAACAAGTCTTTGTGGGTTCTGTTAAAGAAACTTTATTTTATACAAGCACATGACTATAGAAGCTTACTGACTATAACTTAAGTAACATAGACAAACTAAAAACTGCGATCATATATGCTCACTCTCTGCCTGCTTCTACAAAATGGCACTAGGGATTGTACGTGTCTGCAATTTATACGTGCATGCACAGCCTCGCATGCTTCTTAAAGACATAGCACACACAACTTATACTCTGATCTACATACCCCTTGTACAAATAGCAAATCCACCTCACTGTACATTATCCTCATCAGTTGCTTACACAAACAACCATAGTACATGAGCAAAACACCAATGGCAGAAATAACTTAAGCAAAAAAGGACATACATATTATAACCTCCCTCTAATAGCAAAGGCCTTGTATGCTAGAATTCTGTTCTACAGTTCTGTCAAGCACTCAGATTTTACACTGCCCTTTTGATAATCACCTTGCTAACATGACTAATATATGTGCAATGGTACGGTACAGTACTATGACAGCATATGCAATATGTCTTGCCATCTCCTACAGTGATATGTCAACACCCACATACAGCAATATGGTACAACATGCAATGAATCACTACATTCTCAGGATCACTGTATATTTATATGTAATGTGCTTAAGCAGTACATACAAGAGGAATTACACTATCTAGGCCAGCATTACATCACAATGACAGCCGTCCCATGTCAGTTTTACAACTGAATATCACACATACATCCATTCATCTAATCAGTGGTGTAGCATGTGTACAGTAAAGCTACAGTGATGTGTGCATGACCATAACAACCCCATGTTATATGGACATCTGACACAGTCACAACATGTGGCTGGATTGCACAGTAGTTAATAGTAGTTAGACTAATCTGTGCTTGGGCTAATGCCTATGCCAAGGTTACACAGTTTGAATCTCTCTAAATTCATATGCCTACAGTGTGACCATGAACAAGCCACTTACCACTCTTTTGGCAATTGAACCTACATTATATAACATTCTCCAGGACAGTATGAGTAGCTACCACCTACAAACCCAGGATAACACATGTACAGATCACAGCAACATTGTACAAATATCATGCAAGAACTGGTTCCAGGATAACAAGGAAATCACCCATTACTGTGGCAAATGCACATTATGAAAACATTGTCAGCAACACCCATGTTGCACACCAAATAAGTCTGCAGTACAGAAAATAATATACCATCACTTTCACAATTCAATGTTCTATACACATGGAGGTTTCAGTGGAACACTTGCAAATGATAATGCAAAAGTGGTGTATCATCCATACATACCCATTTGTGTGAATACATGATACGTTTCTCATTTCTATATCTGATATATGCATGTTAGAACAGTGATGTGTATGCAAATACACGTCACAGCATTGTGGGTGGTGTCACTCCCACTGCCATACCATGGTTCTACTTGCCAGTAAACTGCAGTACTGTAAGATGGCCACATTGGTCACATAACAATAGACTAACTATGTGCAGCACAATATCTGTATAACATATTTCTGACAAAGCACAGTAATGCAATATGTATGCACTTTCATTTGCTATAATTATGTTATAATAGATTTTAATGTATTGACAGCATTATGACTCCATGACTGAAGCTATGGCATCCACACATCATATATTGAGATCTGTCAGAAATGTATTTTGTGATTAAGTTTTGGCAAACATGCGGAAATATAGTCACCCAGCACACAAGGATACCAGACAATTCCCTATAAGATGCTAGATATCAACCTATACAAATACTCGGGTCTATATTATAACACCAAAAGTGCATATGAGCAACTACATAAAAGTAGACACATAATGCACAAAACCTGAAAATAGCAAGCTGCCACGTAATCAAATTTTTCCATAGAGAAAAAACTTATGCGGCTGTTCACTAAAAAAAAATAATTTAACCCCATAAACAGGTGGGGGGCTCTGCCCCCACACCCCCCTAACTAAATATACCAACTCTGAGATCGCACTATAGGGAAGGAAAGGGCAGCTCCATGAAGTTGGCCAACTATCTCCTTGCCCTATGCATATTCATCAAATCGCTTAAATGCGATTTGATGAATATGCGTTGCTGTTTCCGTATTCACTCAGAAGCATTTTCGTACTTCTAATATAGACCCCAAATACTCTACATTTATATTAAAGTCCAGAATCCTACCCATTGAGCTACCCATGTACTATGCTATGGACAATTTATGAACGTGATCCACTGGCATATGTCAGATGTTTTTACACATTTTACTAACAAGTAACAAACATATTTGGTCTGTCAGTCATACTTTATATACTTATGAAATATATAGACAGATGTGTGTGTGTGTGTGTGTGTGTGTGTGTGTGTGTGTGTGTGTGTGTGTGTGTGTATACACAGGTATTCAATTACATTTATACTGGTGGAAGGATTGACACAGCTACATATGTTTCCCGAGCAGTATAAATATGAATACACAACCCAACATATGCGTGCTTTCTCTGTGTATTGTACATCTGATTATTTCTTTTGTACCAACAAACGTGTGTTGAAGTAGTGCCAGAGTTATGTTCTGGGAAATGCAGCACACCTATACGTGAAATACAGGAAAAGATATGTATGCATTCATGAGCAGCACTGCCACTGTTTTATGTCTTATCTAATAACTGCATATAAATATACAGACATGCATGAATGATTCCCTTGATTGACCTTAAAAATATGTATATACATATATATTGCAATAGACACACACATGGACACACACATAATTGCTAAAATACACAAGCTGCATCATCAACAAGCCACCCTGGTGCATTCCCAGTATCAATAGTTTGCTTAACAAATGGATGAAAATCATGGCAAAAATTATGAAGTACAATGCCCATTGAGGTAAAAACTCTCTCATAAATCTAAACAAGGAACTCATGGGGTTAGTCAAGTCTACCAAAGCCAGATATGAGGAAAAAATAGCCTCCCAGCAAAGGATAATCATAAGGCACTCTTCAAATACATCCACAGCTTCAAATGTAATAGACAACGATGTGCTCAACTAATTGAAAATGGAGCCAGCCACCAATACTGAGCCAGAAGATGTAACAAA
The DNA here is from genome assembly GCF_019279795.1 of Protopterus annectens. NCBI lineage: Eukaryota > Metazoa > Chordata > Ceratodontiformes > Protopteridae > Protopterus > Protopterus annectens. Next base: position 982,460,663 of record NC_056732.1, on the reverse strand, counting down.
TCTACTGGGTAACAAATTTATCTCTAATTTCCTCCCCACACTCCCCCCAACACCCCTTAAGAAATTCCCTCAAACATAACTTTCCCAGCTATCAGTAGGGAGCAGGTCCTTAATGTACTCTCCAAGGTCAAAAACATTGTATTGATGAGCCCTGATAATATCCCAAGATGCCTCCATAATAGCATGAAACACAACCTATCAGGATCCCTAGAATCACTATTTAACTGTAGCCTCCAGACAGGCTTTGTGGCAAGCGAATGAAGGACTACAACTGTCATCTCTCTGCACACAGATGGGCCATCCATGGATCCAGGAAACTACAGACCCATAAGTCTGACTAGTCTCATATGTAAAGTCATTGCAAGAATTATCATGGAAATGATGAACAATGACATAGGAAACCTTCAGACACTTAATCCAACCAAGTTTGACTTTGTCAAGGGCAGGTCATGCCTACTCCACCTAGTGGACTTCTTCAAAAAGGTCACCAAATCAACAGATGAGGACAAAATGGTGCATACTGCCTACATAGTCCTTGTCAAACTCATAAAATTAGGTATAAACTCATGTATCATCTACTGCAGACGTGTCCAACCAGCGGCCCACGGGCCACATGTGGCCATCAGAGCTCTTCCATGTGGCCCTCAACCTCAAACTGCATCATCGATGAATGCATGCCCCAAAACACTTTTTTGCTTTGTGTTTTCCGCTCCCGTGACCTGTAACGCTAATGTCGGTGTGCGCATGCGCCAAAGCACTCTTCTAGTTTTGTTTTTGTGCCAAAAAAGGGTCAGTGCGTTTACGCCATTATTTTGCACAGAACAATCAGTGTGTGTGTGTTCTCGCTGAAGAGAAACTCCTGTATGGATTTGCCGCTGTTGCCTTTTAAAGGGACAGCACTTACCTGTGTTAACAGGTAAGTACGGAGTGAGTGCATGCATGAAAGCAGAATTGTGTGCGTGAAAGTAGAAAAAAGAGTGTGTGTGTGTGTGTGTGTGTGTGTGTGTGTGTGTGTGTGTGTGTGTGTGTGTGTGTGTGTGTGTGTGTGTGTATATATATATATATATATATATATATATATATATATATATATATAAGTGTATATGTGTGCATGACAGAGAGAGATGCATGCAGAAAGAGGCTAACAAAGATCAGTCTACCTACTGAACACAAACAAGTTAGCTTACAAATATATTGTACATTAAAAGTACACTTACAGTAAATTGCGGCTTTCCTGACAGGGAGAGTGTTGTTTGAACATGAACTCATACCTCTTAACTGTATGGATTTTCTAAGAATGTCTGGATTTTTGCCTCATCTTCCAATTTGTGTCTTTTGCTTAGGAAATAAAAGTAGTCATCCAAGGTAATGCAATTCCAGAGAGTAAGAATGAGACAGCAGCCTAGGGTTAATGGATCAGTAGTGGATTGACTATGTGGGACTATAGCATATAAAGTTGCATTGTTTTTTCAGACAAACAAAAAGCACCTAGTACTGCTTGCACCTAGTACTGTTTTTTCATTGGTGGGTCCTAAGCAATGGTACATGTGATACAACAGTAAGCATAGCTTTGGTGGATCATCAATACTGGCAAATCAAGTGGGCACAATGTCATTTTTTAAATTTTGCGGGTTTTAGTGTGTATGTGTGTGCTTATGTGTTAGGAGTGCTGCAACAGTAGATGATTATTAAAGACAGAGGCTTATGGACTGTGGAAAATATGTTTCTTTGTTCCAAAACCTGATACTTGGGTATGCATGCCAAAAGTAGATTTTTTAAGACATAGCTTCTTGACATTTACAGTGGATGGATATTTACATTTAATGGACAATGCTAGCAGTATTTAGTGTGGGCCTGTGGGGCTCTGAAGGATGCCAAGTCTACCACTGCCAATGCCTTGTATATTGACCTGGAAATGGATATTGGGATGTTACTGAAAAATATAAGTGGGCTTAGAAATATAGTTTAATTAAACAAAGTGTGATTTCAGTTTACAGGCCATAATTTAATTTATTTCAGGTTGTCCAGATCCTGGTAGATTATATACCATTAGACTTAATTAGGGAGAGCTGTCATTCTAGGGAAATAAGCAGTCCTAGTTTCAGTGATAGCTCTTTGGTTGCTTGCAGGTAGGAAGTTGCAGGATGTTGATGCAATGTGTTTTATTTATTATTTTTAATGCATTTGTCATTTCAAAGCATGGTTTTCTTTGTTGCAAAAGAAGGCAGGACTGAATGAGCCATATAATGTTTAACTGACAATGATGGGATAGAAAGATTATAAGTGATGTATAATGTTTGCAGCTACAGTTGTTTCAATGGTGTCTGTAATGCATAACTATTTTTGGGCCTGTGTCCCACTTTTGTTTTTCGCTTTGTCCAGATTTCTTGCTCTAAGGTTGAGAGGTATGGTTCCATACTAAATCAGAAGGTTGTATTTACCTTGGAAGACTTTTCGGCATAATTATGAGAAACAGAACCTTTTTAATATCTCTGCTTATTTCCAATATAAAATGCCATGTAACCTTGTAAATAACCTTCTTATTAAGCTACTTTACTTCTTTTGGAATTGGCTGCGGTGGTGGTGCTGCGGTAGCGTTGTCGCCTCACAGTTAGACGTGGACCGTTCGATTCTCAGTTAGAGCATCTTCTGTGTAGCGACATGTGTGAATGGGCATTCCTTCGTTGAAGGTTGTGCGTTAGGCCCGGCAAGCCAGCACGTAAAACTCTACTGCCAGTCATTAGCGGACCAGAGTTCTGCTGTGGCGACCCCTAACCGGGAAAAGCCGAAAGACACAAACAAGCAAACTTCTTTTGGAATTGACAGGTATGATTCATCGGTTCGGAAGTAAGCATAGAGTGCTAATGTGACTTTGATTTCTTGCAGCAGTCTGTGGTTTACATATCACAATAACTTTTCTATGTTTCTGGGTGTGTAATCAATTTAACAGTTTTAAAGATGTTTTCCAAAAATAAATAAATACATAATAAATAACAAATAATCCTCTCTACCTTTTGAGCTATTGACAAAGTCTGGGAATTTGTTTTTTTACAAAAGCGAAGGTCAGCATTACAGCTCAGTAAATTGTCAGTCTGTGAATTACTTCTGCACAAATTAAAATGTCTAAATGTCAAATGGCTTTAGATTGGAGGGAAGTTTATTTTTATTTATTTTATTTTATTTTACATTTGTTTACTGGGAAAGTCTGACTGGACACAGGTCCATTTTCAGCAGAGGCCTGGGGAGAAAAGCTCCAAAAATAACACAAAACAATATAAAACAATACATGAGAGAGACAGACAGCAAATCATGGATGTAGTACTCGTACAATATGGCAGAGATTACATCTCGTAACAGTGAGAATCATTGAGGTACAGAATAAACATAAAAACATTTTTTTGTTACAGTTATAATTACAGCAAGGCAAATATCAATGCATTAACAATTTTTCAGTAGAAAGTTGTTTGTACATAGCTGAAGCTCTGAAACAGTCTTTTGGTATGGATTAACCTGGGTTTGACACAAGTTATATGTTTACACCAGTATGTAGCATTGGTTTTCTTATTGATTTACTTTTGCCAAGCAGTTGTTTGTTGATTTATTGATGGTCCTTTTGGTGGTGGGAAATTGCATGGATGAATCCATCTCTATTAGGATTTTTTTTCAGATATTTTGGCTTCCTGACAATTTCATTCAGTGAATGGGGGTCATGTGATTACTGAAGTTGCCTATTTTACAAGTAGGGGCTTCTTTTTGTGTGTGTGTGTGTGTGTGTGTGTGTGTGTGTGTGTGTGTGTGTGTGTGTGTGTGTGTGTGTGTGTGTGTGTGTGTGTGTGTGTGTGCGCGCGCGTGTGTGTGTAAGAGAGCGAGATTTAATATGTATACTGAATATATTTTTGCAAATGGAATTCTTAGCTAAACAGGCCCCTCTTCTTGGGCAAGTAGACTTGAGTAACCAATATTAGATCTTAGCCATCCAGCTGGGAAAGGTTAGTATGTGGATTTTCCATCTGGTTTGATGAAGGCTATGCTACTTACCCAAGGACTACATTTATGGCTATCCATCCAGCCATCCAGTTGTCATGTTGCTGAACTACATTGTTTGATAATGAGAGGAGCTTTTTACAGAAGTTGAAGGTTTTTGTGTCAAGAACCTGTCCATACAAAGTGGTGTGTTTATGTTGCAGTAAAGGCTGTGGTCTTTGTAGTGAGCGTTTTAAATATAACCAGTATTTCTGAGGTAGAGGAAGTCTCTTAAGGCAGCATCTTTCTTAGCCTGGAAAGCAAGCCAGTGATGAAATTTATAGGAGCCAGTGAGAGACAGAGGAAAGCAAGAAGCTTTTTAGTCTGTTTGGATAACTAAGTGAACTTAGTCCTTTGACCTTTTTTGTCAGAAATGGTTGTAGTCTTTCTTTTGGCAGGGTGTTTTGCTGAGGCACATGCCAAAAGGGGCACTGCACTCAATAATGGCTCTTGTAAAGGAAGAATACATAGATGTTATGAACTACTTGTCAATGGATGAGATACCCTTACTAATGAAGTGGGCCAAGTAAAAAGCTTTCCATACAACGGAGACAACGTGGTGGACAAAAGTCAGGTTTCTATCAACCTGGGTGCCCAAGTACCATACGACTGATTGCGTGGTTACAACATTGTTATTAATGTGATAATTTGTGGGGACATCACTCTCCTCAAAGGGGATGATGATGCATGTTTTAGCATTAAGCTTGAGGCCCTATTTCTGGCACCAGTTATTTGTTTGGGTGAGACTCTCTTGTAGCTTATTCAGAATTGTTTTATTAAGTCAGTAATGTGAATTCTTTACTTTATTGCAAATTTGTTGGGTTATTTTTGTGAATTATAGCATTGTAGGACTGCTGGTGTTGACATTTTACATAGTTGGACTGCTGGAGTGGTTTTCCCAGTGAGAAATGCTAGTGCTGTAGTGAATATCTGTTTATTTGTAAAAAAAAAAATATATATATATATATATATATATATATATATATATATATATATATGTTAACTAAGATATTAGAGTTAATTGTTAGATTAGAGAATTAGAATTAGAATGAGAATTAGAATTTTAAGGCAAATTTTAGGCATTTATTCATTGTTCAAATGCACCTACAGTACAGCCAGGAGTTCGACTGTGGTCTTCCACAGCAACAAAAGAGTTAACAATATGATATATTTTATATGCGGCCCCAAGACCATTTCTGTTCACTCAATGCAGCCCCAGCAAACTAAAAGGTTGGACACCCCTGATCTACTGGATAGCCAGCTGGCTCACAGAAAGGACTCAAGAACTTAGGATAAGGGAGTCCACCTCCTCAAATTAGCCAGACTCTAGTGGAGTCCCTCTGTTTATTTATTTATTTGTTTCACTGAATATTGTGGTCTCTCTGTCTCTTGCAGTATATGGAGGTTATTGTTTTCACTTCATTGATATTTGGTGTTGAACTCTTAGCCTAGAGGGTGCTTATAAGTGTTAGTCACTTATTTCTGCTGAATATCTGAGCTGTTTTTCTGGCTGCTATATACCTACATCAACTGTATTACAAGCTGAGATAAGAACAAACTTGCAGTGTTAAAGCTAGTACTGCATTTTATTTTTCTGTTTATTTATTTGTTTCACTGTATATTGTGGTCTCTCTGTCTCTCTGCAGTTAGTTTCCCACCTTCCCTCCTTGTTCTTGTTGTGGTATTAATCTTGGTGGCTTTGGAACTGCCTGCCCCTCCTGTACATTTGTGTTTGAACACTCCTCCTGGGTCCATCTCAATTGCTCACTCAACCGAGTACAGTGAGATCATATTTTGATTTCAGACACTCCTACCAGTCCCATCTGTTCAGCTCTATCCCAGTCTAGCGTCATTAGCTCATTATACCTTATAAAGAGAGAACATTTGAGAAGGCCAACCCACTTAGGTCCTTAACCTTGAATTATCTTCTGTTTCTCCTTTCTCCCTTTCCACTTTGCTAAAACAAAAAAAAAAACTTTGCTAGAATCTCCTTGTGTTCTGACTGATTGTGCTTCTCAGCTGATAAGTATATTTTTTGACACTTTTTAACTGTTCAGAGTTGAATAAAACAATAATTGAACCCAGTTCAGAATACAGTTTGAATAAATTGCATTTATTTAAACTGTATTTGCTTTAATATTGCTACAAACTCAAGTGTGCTAGCTTGCACCGCACTTGAATTGTTTTTTAGTGTTGTTTTAGCTGCTTTTCTGTAATAAAAACCAAAAAAAAAAAACAATTCTAAGCTTGTTTCCTGCCTTTCCTGTAACTAGTCTAGTCCAAATACAGATTTGCTGTATCCAGGACTGTTTGTAAGCATCTGAGCCCCCATGCCTTTCTGTGTTGGAGGGAAGCCTTCTAGCTTATCAGTGGGAGTGGTAAGCACTAAGTAGCCTATCTACCACAAGAGTGGCTTCTGGCACAGAAATTGTAGTTTATTGGCCATTTGGGCAGTTTTTCCATCTCTTTCAACTTTCTGGTCTAAAAAACCGCATTTGCACTTTGTTTCCTGCCTTTCCTGTAGCTAGTCTAGTCTAGATACAGTTTTGCTGTATCCAGGACTGTTTATAAGCTTCTGAGCCCCCAAGCCTTTCTGTGTTGAGGGAAGCCTTCTAGATTATCAGTGGGAGTGGTAAGCACTAAGTAGCCTATCTACCACAAGAGGAGTGGTTTCTGGCCCAGAAATTGTAGTTTATTGGCCACCTGGGCAGTTTTTTCCATCTCTTTCAACTTTCTGGTTTAAAAGCCTACATTTGCACTTGTTTATCACCTTTCCTATAACTAGTCTATTCCAGATACAGATATGCTGTATCCAGGACTGTTTGTAAGCTTCTGAACCCCCCCCCCCAAGCCTTTCTGTGCCAGAGAAAAGCCTTCTAGCTTGTCAGTGGGAGTAGTAATCACTAGGTAGGCTATCTACCACAAGAGGAATGATTTCTGGCCCAGAAAATGTAGTTTATTGGCTGTTTGAGCAGTTTTTTCCATTTCGTTCAACTTTCTGGTCTAAAAGCCTGTGTTTGCAATTTCCTCGCCTTTCCTGTAAATAGTCTAGTCCAGATACAGAGTTGCTCTACCCAGGACTGTATGTAAGCTTCTGAGCCCACCCAAGCCTTTTTATGTTAGAGGGAAGCCTTCTAGCTTATCAGTGGGAGCGGTAAGCACTAGGTAGCCTATCTACCACAAGAGGAGTGGTTTCTAGCCCAGAATTTGTAGTTTATTGGCCATTTGGGCAGTTTTTCCATCTCTTTCAACTTTCCAGTATAAAAGCCCACATTTGCACTTGTTTTCCACCTTTCCTGTAACTAGTCTAGTCTATATACATATTTGCTGTATCCAGGACTGTTTGTAGGCTTCTGAGATGTGCTAAAGTCTGCTCTTCAATTTTTCCCTTAGATTGGCTAGTTCTCTCCTCTCCTCTCAGTGTCTTTCCATACTATTGATGGTGGTCTGACTTGTGTTTCAGACTCTGCTTATCAGTCTAGCACTTAACCATACCAGACTTGCTGTAGCAATTATTGTAGGACACAAAAGTGCTACCAGCACTAAATGTTGTACAAGGAAAAAGCTCCAGTACTTATTTTTAATTCCCATCCCTCCAGGCATGTCTAAAGGTCAGTTCCCTGTGCTTTCTCCTATTAATCTGGTGAACTTGAGCATCCTGAGGCAATGCAGCAACTGCCTCATGTACACCGACAACCCTCTCCTTTTACCTCCCAACACTCAGACTTGCAAGAGATGCACTTATATATTCAAACTGGAAGCCATGCACTCTCCAGCCAAGACCAGAATAGCTGGTCAGCAGGTGAAAGTCAACACTTGCACCACATCACATGGAAGACATAGCCCTCCAGAACACACACCAGCATTGCCTTCACATAAAAACACAAACCACACACCCAGTTTTGCGGAGGCTCTCAATAAAAATCTGCCAAGCAGCAGAGACTTCCAAGCAGAAATGCACTCGATCACCACAACCCAACACTAATCAAGAGACACATAACTCTCCTAAACAGTGTGCCACTCAACCAAAGCCCCTAAGGCAAAACAGCATGCCCAGCACACAAGTCATAGGTGACTCGATAGTGAGGCACACTGATGTCCCACTCACTAGGCTGAAAAAGGAGAAAGTAATAATCAGCTGCCAGTCAGGTGCCAGGATCCGACACATAATGTATGCACTCAGGTCCCTCAACAACGGGTACAAATATGACTCTGTCATTGTACATGTGGGTGTGAATGACCTGAGATGTACCTCCCTGGACTATATGAAAAGAGACATGGAGGAGCTCTCGGATTATGTATCCCACGCGGGTATGACACTAGCCCTGAGCAGCATCCTACCATCACCCAGAATGATACCACAGTACAAGCAGAAAATGATTGATTTCAACAACTGGCTAAGTTTCTGGTGTCATTCTAAGGGGATCCAGTATATGTCTGCCTGGGATGACATGATTGACAGACCTCGATGCTTTACCAGAGATGGCCAGCATCTGTCAACCTGGGCTTTCAGATATGGGCCAAGGCTCTTGCCACCACTATATTGCCTTTTTTAAATGGTGTTCCAAAGACCAAATTACCACTGTAACAGCTACAAACAAATACAATCTGTGGGTCATGCTGCTCAACGCTAGAAGTCTAATTCTCAAAATGCACTCACTCAAAGCACTCCTTAAAATGGAGAACATCGACATTTATGCTGTAACAGAGACCTGATTCAAGGCAGCAGAAAGCACCCCTGCACTACCAGGCTATAACTCATTCCACACCTTTCAGCCTCAGAACTTGGACCGAAGCTCCAAAGATGGTGGTGTTTCCATATTCATAAATTATGCGCACATCTCCAGACTGGTAGCCCAACATAACGCATCAGAGATACTTCAGGTGCAGCTATCATTGGGTAAGACATCAGTTCAGGTTGTAGCCTGTTATAGTGCCCCAACAATGTCCCAAGACTCACACTCCACACTCCTAAGCACCCTGGAGAATATTAGGGTCCAACCTAACACTCTCATATTGGGCGACTTCAAGTACCCCTCCATTAACTGGGAAAACTACTCATGTACCAATACACTTGCCCAACATTTCCTGGAATTCATTAATTCCAATGCCCTGGACCAGCTCGTTCTTAACCCCACAAGAGGTAACAACATGCTTGACCTGGTCATTACTAACATGGGTGACCATTGCTCTACACCTATAGTCACTCCTCCCTGGTTAGATCCAACCACAAACTATTCACCTTGGAAATCCACATCCATCTACCCCCCCCCCCCACCACCACCAAGGTAACCACCATGAAAACTTCTCCAAAGCTAACTTTGGGCTCCTAAAAACAGAGGTGGCTAACTTAACGGTACCCATGCCACTGGAGAATAGTTGCATAACCACCGAATCATACACCAATGCATTGTACAAACATGTACACAAATGCATGGATCTCACCATACCCAATAGAACCAAGACACTCTCCTCCAAAAAAGGAAGCCAATCTGGTGGTCCCCTGCAATAAACAAACTCTACAACAGAAGGAGGAAACTGATGCGGAATAAGGGCAAGTCCCAAGACTGGAAAAACTCCCTTATCAGCCTCAATAAAAAGTTGAGATCCCTCATCAAATCCTCTAAAGCTAGCTATGAAAACAGAATTGCAACAGATAGTAAAGACAACCACAAGGCCTTCTATAGTTATGTAAAGAATTTCCATGGCAACACCCAGATTTGCTCTGAGCTACTGCACAATGGTACCTCCTATACTGAGCCAACAGATATTGCCAATATACTGGCTGACAGATTCAGTGCCAACTTTACCCCTCTCCCCCCTAAAGGACCAATCACAATGCAAGTAGATTGTCAAGCACCCAGTATTACTGCTCCACAGCTTAAAACAGCACTGTCCAAGGCCAAGAATGCAGCTTCTATGGGACATGACAATATCCCTGGCTGTGTTCTACATGAACTACAGAGTGAACTGACACCTCACCTGTGTGTCCTGTTCAATCACAGCCTCACCTCAGACTTTGTCCCTACCAAATGGTGCACTGCTATAGTCATCCCTCTCCATAAAGGAGGAGCGACTACAGACCTTGGGAACTATTAGCCTGACAAGTCTGATATGCAAAGCTATGGAACGCATCATCATGGACCTAATAAACAAGGATATAGGGAATCTCCAAACTTTGGATCACACACAGTTTGGTTTTGTGAAGGGTAGATCATGCCTGCTCAACTTGGTCAACTACTTTGAGTCAGTCACCAGAGATGTGGATGAAGGCAAGGTGGTTCATACACCCTACCTTGATCTGGCCAAGGCCTTTGATACCATTCCCCACTCAGGAATCACAGACAAACTCACTAAGCTAGGCATCAGCCCTTATATCACTAGGTGGGTTGCAAACTGGCTCACAGATAGAACCCACAGTGTGAAAGTAGCTGACTCCAAGTCAGACTGCTGACCAGTCATGAGTAAAGTCCCACAGGGTTCGCTCTGGGGTCCTCTCCTGTTTGTTATCTATTTCTCAGAAGTCCAGGCCAACACGAAGGGACTCTGGCTGACAAAGTTCACAGACGATTGTAAGTTGCGAGCCATTATTAACTCCCCAAGTGATGTTGACATAGTTTCATAGGTTCATAGGTAGGTACTAGGCTATCGGCTCAAGGCCCTATGTAAGCCTAGCCAGCAAGGATCCCTGGCTTAAACCACCCAAGAAAGTTATTTTCCTGTGCCACTGTCAAGCAGAGACACAGAAGTGATCCCCGGGGTGTATTTCCTATTTCCCATCCACTCATCAAGATTTTTCTTGAAGAGTGCTAATGAAGAACTTTGCTTGACATAGATGGGTAGCCTGTTCCAGAGTATGGGAAGTCTCTGGGACAGGAATATATCCCTCCAGCAGGTACTGTTTATTGTGGTGACAAGGTTTAGGTCCCTAGAGCATGTAGCTCGGAGGGATTGGGATTTCTTTAGGTGTAGCATGTCCAACAGCTCTGGGTTTGACATAGCTTTATATGTTAGGCAGAGATCACCTCGGAGTAGGCGATATGTTACGGAGTAAAGCTGGAGTTTTTTGAGATGGTCAGTGTAAAGCATATGTTTGAGGCCAGTAATCCTCTTTGTGAGGTACTTCTGTGGCCTTTCCACCTGCTGCTGATGTCTTGTGAGGTACATTCCAAAAGGGGTATTGTACTCTATAATGGGTCTGAGTGTTAAGTAGAGGGGAACAATTACCTCTTTTTTCCTGGATGAGAACTCTTTTATGATGAGGTGTGCCACGTAGAAGGACTTCCTGACTACTATGGCAATGTGACTATCAAAGGAGAGACTACTGTCTACCTGGGTTCCAAGGTCTCTTATCACACATTCGGTGTTAAGTAGATTGCTGCCTATGTGGTAGTTCATGGGTACAGAGTTTTTACCAAAGGGGATGACACTGCACTTTTTGGCATTGATCTTGAGGCCATGGGTCTGACACCAGGCATCTGTCTCAGTGAGGCCCTTCTGTAGGATGTCCACATCATTTGGGGACTTGACTATGGCTTCTAGTTTGCAGTCATGTGCGAACTTCGTTAGCCAGAGGCCTTCTGTGTTAGCCTGTACTTCAGAGAAGTAGATACGAAACAGGAGAGGTCCCAGGACTGAACCCTGTGGTACTCCACTTGTCACTGGTTTGAGGTCAGATTTGGAGTCTGCAACTTTTACAGTGTGGGTTCTGTCAGTGAGCCAGTTGGCAACCCATCTTGTGACGTAGGGATTTATACCTAGTTTAGTGAGTTTAGCTATAATTCCAGAATGGGGGATGGTGTTGAAATCCTTGGCAAGGTCAAGATAGGCTGTGTGAACCACCTTACCCTAATCTATGGCTTTGTTGACTGCCTCAAAGAAGTTGATCAGGTTCAGGAGGCATGATCTGCCTTTCACAAACCCGAACTGGATGGGATCCAGAGTTTGGAGGTTACCAATATCTTTGTTTATGAGTTCCATGATGATACGTTCCATGGCTTTGCAGACCAGGCTCATCAGGCTAATAGTTCGATAGTTCTCGGGATCAGAGGTGGCTCCCCTTTTCTGGAGTGGGATAACTGTTGCTGTGCACCTTTCAGTGGGCACAAAGCCTGATGCGAGGCTATTATTGAACATGGTGCTTAAGTGGGGAGGCAGTTCATTCTGAAGTTCGTGTAAAACGCAGCCTGGGATGTTGTCTGGTCCCATGGATGCTGTGTTTTTGGCTTTAGAGAGTGCAGCTTTTACCTGCGTAGTTGTGATTACAGGGATTCTGCATTCTTTCTGTATAGATATGGGCCCTTTAGGGGGTGAGGGGTGGTAAAGTTAGCAGTGAACCTATCTGCCAGAATGTTAGCAATATCAGTTGGTTCTGTAATTTTCATGCTGTTGTGCTGTAACTCAGAGCAGATCTGGGTGTTGCCATCAAGATTCTTGACATAGCTATAGAATGCTTTGTGGTTGTCCTTAGAATTAGCGGCAATTTTGTTTTTGTAGCTAGCTTTGGAGGATCTTATAAGGGATCTCAACTTCTTACTGAGGCTAACTAGGGAGCACCTCCACTCATGGGATTTTACTCTCTTTTGCAACAGTTTCTTCCTTCTGTTGTACAGTTTGTTTATGACAGGGGGCCACCAGATTGGCTTCCTTTTTGGTTCTGTTTGGGATAGCATGATCCATGCACTCGTGTAAGTGCTTATAGAGTGCATTTGTGTAGGATTCAGCAGTTGTAACTGTATTGCCCATCTGCATGGCTGACATGAAGTTCACCACTTCTGTCTTAAGAAGCATGAAATTGGCTTTGGAGAATTTTTTTACCATGGTTTCCTTAATGGGGGGTGGGATGTAGATATCAAGGGTAATTAGCTTATGGTCGGATCAGACCAACAAGGAGTTGACTTCAGGTGTGGAACACCAGTCTCTCATGTTGGTAATGACTAGGTCTAGGATATTGTTGCCCCTGGTGGGGATGTGGATAAGTTGATCCAGGGCATTGGAGTTTAGGAATTCCAGAAAGTGTTGAGCTAAGGATTGGTACACGAGTAGTTTTCCCAGTTAATGGTGGGGTAGTTGAAGTCACCCATTATTTGGGTGTTTGGTTGAACCCTAATATTTTCTAGTACATTGAGTAAAGAGGAGTGGGAATCCTGGGGTATGGTGGGGGATCTGTAGCAAGCTACAATTTGGATTGCAGTTTTGCCCATAGTTAGTTGCACTTGGATAACTTCGGATGCATTATGCTGAGCAACTAGCCTGGAGGTGTGGATATCCTTAATGAATATGTACACACCTCTGCCTTTGGTGTTTCAGTCCGGGTTACATGGCTGAAAAGTGTGGTAGGAGTCATAGCTTGGTAGTGCAGGGGTGCTCTCTGGAGCCTTGAACCAGGTCTCAGTCACTGCACAGATATTGATGTTCTCCATTTTAAGGAGTGCCTCGAGTGACTGCATTTTGAGATTTAGACTTCTAGCATTGAGTAGCATTACCCTCAGTTTTTGCTTGCCTGTTCCTGTTACGGTGGTGAATTTGTCATTTGGACCTTGCCTAAAAAAGGCACTATAGGGGCGGCAAGAGCCTTAGCCAGTACCTGAAACAGACCTACAGAAAGGCCTCACTGAGACCAATGACTGGTGCTAGAACCATGGCCTTAAGTTCAATGCCAAAAAATGTGTCGTCATCTCATTTGAGGAAAAACCTAGTTCCCATAAATTACCACATTGATGGTAGTCCACTGAACACAGAAGGTTTTATAAGAGATCTGGGAACACAGGTTGACAGCAACCTCACTTTTGACCACCACATTGCCACTGTGGTCAGAAAGTCCTTCTGTGTGGCATGTCTCATTACTAAGGGTTTTCATCCAGGACGAATGAGGTCATTGTCTCCCTCTACTCTTCCCTCATTAGGCCGGTCATGGTGTACAATGCCCCATTTGGCATGTACCTCACTAGACACCTGCAACAACTGGAGAGGCCACAAAAGTACCTCACAAAGAGGATCCTAGGCCTTAAACACTTGTCCTATATAGACAGACTCAAAAGGCTCCAACTATTCTCTGAGTCATATTGCCTACTTAGAGATGATCTCTGCTTCACTTACAAAGCCATGTCTGACCCAGCTCTGTTAGAAATGCTATATCTAAATAAATACCAATCCCTCCACACCACACACTCCAGAGACCTCAACCTCATTACCACAATCAACAGAACATGCTGGAGGGCCAGGCTCTTAACTCAGAAACTGCCCATGCTATGGAATAGACTTCCCATACATGTCAACCATAGCACCTCACTGTCCCTCTTCAAGAGAAATCTTGATGAGTGGATGGGAAATAGAAAATTCACCCCGGGGATCACTCCAGTGGCTCTACTCGACAGAGGCACTGGGAACTAAGGTCGGGTGACTTGATGTCAGGGTAATCCTATGGGCTAGGTTTGTAAAGGGTCCAGGACCATTAGCCTAGTACACATCTATGAACCTATGAACCTAAGGCTCAATGCTGGGACCATTACTTTTTGGCATCTACTTCTCTGAAGTTCAAGACTAATGTTATGAACCTCTGGCTGACTAAGTTTGCAGATGATTGCAAAGTAGAAGCAGTCACAGAATCCCCCAAAGACACATATATTCTTCAAGATGGCCTGAGACAAACAAACCACTGGTCCTAGAGCCATGGTATAAAACTCAATGCCAAAAAGTGTATAATACTATTTCTTGGGAAGATGACCACACTGGAAACTACCACACTGATTATACACCCCTAAGAGCAGTCCCAGTGGTCAGGGATTTGGGAACACATGTAGACAGTAACCTGGATTTTGGCCATCATGTGTCTATGGTAGTAAGGCAATCATTCTATGTTGCACAATTTATACACAACGGTATGGTGACATTGTTTCACTGTACTCAGCATTCATCAGACCAATCATTGAGAGCAACACTCACATCAGTATGTACCTGACCAAGCATTTACAGCAACTGGACTGTCCACAGATGTTACCCATGAAATGAATATAGGAAGTGAACAACTTGCCCTACACAGACTGCTTCAAAACCCTATCCCTGTACTCAGTCTCCTACAGACTGCTGAGAGGTCATCTATGGCTGCTCTACAAAGCATCCAGTGATCCAGAGCTGATGGACCTGCTGCACATCTGCAAAACAAACAGCATCAAAATTACCTGATCTAGGGTCCAAAACCTCATTTACAACATAAGCAGGACATGTTGAAGGGAAGGAATGTGTCTCAGCAACTACCCCTTCTCTGGAACAGGCTTCTTATCCACGTGAATCAAAATTCTTCCCTAAACCAATTCAACCATAACTTGGACCAGTGGTTGGGAAATCGGAAATTTATCTGTGGTCTGGCACCTATGTCTGCAATAGACAAAGGCAGCCTGTAAATACTTGACTGCCCATGCACAAGCCTACATATACCTTTAAAATAACCCTAGAGTATCAAAACTTGTCAGATACATTTGGGAAGCATAGCTAGGCTTAAAAAGCCTCCCTTGGGGTGGTTAGCCTAGAAATCACTGATGAATCTGTGTAGCTATTTGTTATGTCAGGTATACATGCTATATGCAATAATGTTTTTCGCAGTAACTGTTTTGACATTATAAAACATATTGATTTGTGTACACCTATAGAGATACAAAAATGACTATCAGTATACATATAGATATATGGTAACACAGATGCATATTTTTAAATGTGGATAACACACACGTATAAACACATAAACAGACAGACAGACACACACATTTATGATGTGTGTGTGTGTGTGTGTGTGTGTGTGTGTGTGTGTGTGTGTGTGTGTGTGTGTGTGTGTGTGTGTGTGTATATACACATATATATATCTATATCTATATATAGATTAGATGCAGACATACATACAGATATATATGGGTCTATATCACATAGTCGAAGTGTCAAAACTTCGAATATGTAAATATCAAACCCAAAAGTTCGAAAACTGGATACCACGAACACTCAGAACAGCGATTTTTTTCCCAAGGAAAAAAATTGCTGTTCCGGTAAAAAACATGGAAACACACGAACACTAAATACTGTTTCTAATGTGGGGGGCTTCGTCCCCCCATCCCCCTACTTAAATATACCAACTCCGAGATCACACCACAGTGGAGGAAACAGAAATCCATGGAACCCGCCCACTGAATTCTTTCCCTGGGACAGAATTTGATGTTCCGCAGCTTTGTTATTTTAAGACTTTGAACTTCCCAGAAACATACACACACACACAGATATATATATATATATATATATATATATATATATATATATATATATATATGTATAATTTTTATTTTACATTTGTTAACCGGGATAGTCCAACTGGATACATGTCCATTTTCAGTGGAGGCCCGGGGAGAAAAGCTCCAAAGAAACACATATGCAAGACATACAAACAATATATTTTACATGTTTCTAGTATATTCAACCAGACAATATAGATGAGCACACATTATTAATTTCTTACAAAGATATATATAATGATCAATACATTTGCTAACAATAAAGTATGTTAAATATCCTATCTAGAGTCACATCATGCATCTGAATATGGCACTGATAAGACTAAACAGTCATAGGTTCATAGGTTCATACTAGGCCATCTGCCCTAGGGCATTTACAAGCCTAGCCAGAGTGTGTTTGGCTTTCGCCACCCATTTTAAATGAATTTTGCTATGCCCTTTTTCGAGGTTAGTATACTGTGCCTCTGTCTAACAGTGACACAGAAGTGATACCCGGAGTAAATCTACGATCTCCCATCCACTCATCAAGATTCCTCTTGAAGAGAGTCAGTGAGGGACTCTGCCTAACCTGGACTGGGATTTTATTCCAGAGTGAAGGGAGCCTCTGGGTTATGAATCTGTCCCTCCAGCATGTCCTATTTATTTCAGTGCTGAGGTTCAAGTCTCTTGAGCACGTAGCTCGATGGGATTTGGATTTTCTGAGGTGCAGCATGTCCATTAATTCCGGGTTGGACATGGCTTTATACGTCAGGCACAGATCGCCTCTGAGCAGGCGGTATGCCACTGAGCTAGAGTTTCTTTAACCGAGCAGCATATGGCATCTGTTTGAGCCCTTTGATCCTCTTGGTGAGGTACTTTTGGGGTCTTTCCAGTTGCTGAAGGTGCCTGGTACGGTACATCCCAAAAGGGGCATTGCACTCAATTATGGGCCTGATGAGGGATGAGTAAAGCAGCACGATGACCTCCCCTGATCTAGATGTGAATCCCTTCATGATTAGGTGGGCTATATAAAATGTTTTTCTAACCCTTTGGCCACGTGGTTGTCGAATGAGAGATTGCTATCAACTTGGGTCTCCAGGTCCCTAATTACTTCTTCCGTACTTAATGGATTACCATCTATGTGGTAATTTGTGGGCACTTTGTTTTTGCCAAAGGGGATGACTATACACTTTTTGGCGTTTAGCTTGAGGTCATGGCTCTGGCACCAGTTGTCTGTTTCTATGAGGCCCTTTTGGAGGATGCTTGTGTCGGCTGGAGAGTTGATTATGGCGCCCAGTTTGCAGTCATCTGCGAACTTGGTCAGCCACAGTCCTTCCGTGTTGGCCTGTACCTTCGAGAAATATATACCGAACAAGAGAGTTCCCAAGACTGAGCCTTGTGGGATGCCACTTGTAACTGGTTTGGAGTCTGACATGGCTCCAGCAATTCTAACCATGTGGGTTCTGTCCTTGAGCCAGTTTGCAACCCATCTAGTGATATAGGGGTTTATATTTAAGCTGGTGAGCTTATCTATAATGCCCGAGTGGGGTATTGTATCTTAGGCTTTTGCGAGGTCCAGGTAGGCTGTGTGGACCACCTTCCCCTCGTCAATGGCCTTGGTGACTGTTTCATAGAAATCAACCAGATTTAAGTGGCAGGATCTGCCCTTAACAAAGCCAAACTGGGTAGGATCCAGTGTCTGTAGGTCTCCAATATCTTTATTTATGAGGTCGATGATGATCCTTTCCATAGCTTTGCAGACCAAGCTAGTCAGGCTTATGGGGCGATAGTTACCAGGATCCGTTGAGGCACCACCTTTGTGGAGAGGGACCACTGTTGCTGAACGCCACTCTTTGGGTACATATCCTGTAGTAAGGCTGAGATTGAACAGTAGTTTTATGACTGGGTTTAGTTCTTCTTGGAATTCATGTAGGACGCAGCCCAGGACACCGTCTGGTCCCATTGATGCTGTGTTTTTTGCTTTGGAGAAGGCGGCTCTTACCTGAGCATCTGAGATGTCAGGGGGGCAGCATTTTGCTGGGATAGATATTTGCCCTTTTGGTGGGGAAGGGGGTTAGAAGTTTGCGCTGAACCTGTCAGCTAGGATGTTGGCAATGTCTGTGGGTTCGGTGTATTTTTTGTCATTTTGGACTAATTCTGAGCATATCTGGGAATTACCACCCAGGTTCCTAACATAACTAAAGAAAGCCTTGTGATTATCCTTAGTGTCCTGTGCAATTTTTCTCTCGAAGCTGGCCTTAGACAATTTTATGTGTGCCCGTAGTTTTTTGCTAATACTGATCAGTGATGCCTTCCCTTTTGGGATTTTGCTTTATCATTTAGTAGCTTCCTCCTTTTATTGTATAGTTTGTTTATGGCTGGGGTCCACCAGACAGGACGCCTGCCTTTGGAGGATTGGGTCTTGGTTTTATTTGGGATCGCATGATCCATGCATTCCTGAAGGTGTTCATAGAATGCGTTTATAAAGGATTCTGCGGTCTGGGCTGTATTTTCCACAGGCCGGGGCTTTGAAGGATTCCACCTCAGTTTTGAGGAGTGTAAAATTTGCTTTAGAGAAGTTTTTCACTGTGGTTTTCTGGGCAGGGGTGGGGTCGGGATGTGAATATCCAGTGAGATTAGTTTATGGTCTGATCTTACCAGTGAGGGATACACTTCTGGTCTGGAGCATAGAGTCCCCATGTTGGTGATGATCAGGTCCAGTATGTTTTCCCCTCTTGTGGGAGTGGTAACAAGTTGTTCCATAGCATTTGAGTTTATAAATTCTAGGAACCTTTGGGCTAGGGTGTTGGAGCTAGAGTAATGCTCCCAGTCTATGTTTGGGTAGTTGAAGTCACCCAATATAATGGTGTTTGGAGAGACCTTCATATTTTCCAGTGTTCTCAGGAAGGCCGAGTGGGGTTCCTGGTTTTGGGAGGGTGGTCTGTAGCAGGCTATAAACTGGAAGGCAGTTTTACCCACTGTTAGTTGCACATGGATAGTCTCTGATGCTTCATGCTTTGCCACCAACCTGGAGGTGTGGGTATCTTTGATGAATATCAATACTCCCCTCCTTTTGTGGTTCGGTCCAAGTTTTGGGGCTGAAAAGCATGGTATGAGGTATAACCTGGTAGTGCTGGGGTGCTCTCGGGAGCCCTGAACCAGGTTTCTGTTACTGCACAGATATCGATGTTCTCCATGCTAAGGAGAGTTTCGAGTGTGTGCATCTTGAGGTTTAGACTTCTGGCGTTGAGTAGCATTACTCTTAGTTTCTTATCCCTTGTGATACCTATGGAGGTGGGTTTGTCTTTTGAGCCTTGCCTAAAAAAGGCACTATGGGGGTAGCAAGAGCCTTTGCCAATATCCGAAAGCCCAGGGGTGACAGATCCCTAGCGAAGCATCGTGGCTTGTCGAGCATATCATCCCAAGCTGACAGGCATTGGATCCCCTTTGAATGACACCAGTACTTAAGCCAATTGTTGAAATTGATCATCTTGTCTTCATATTGTGGCATCATTCTTGGTGAGGGTAAGATGCTACTCAAGGTCAGGGTCATACCGGCCTGGGCTACATGCTCAGAGAGCTCCTTTATGTCTCTTTTCATGTAGTCCAGGGAGGTACGTCTCAGGTCATTCACACCAGCATGGACAATGACTGAGTCATATTTGTACTTGCCTTGGAGTGACCTGAGTGCTTGTGTTATGTGGCGGATCCTAGCACCCGACAGGCTGCTCACCGTGACCCTCTCCTTGTTCAGCCTGGTGAGCGGGACATCAGTGTGCCTGACGATAGAGTCACCTATTACAAGTGTATCAGGTGTGTTGTTTAGTCTTAAGGGCTGTGACTGTTTGGCACACTGGCTTTGTGAGATATGTGTTGCACGTGTTTTGTTTTGGGGTAGCGGCTGCTTGGGTGTCTGCTTTGGAGGTCTCTGCTGCTTCGGCATATCTTTATTTAGAGCCTCCGAGTATGTTTTTGTGTGGTTATGTGTTTGGTTTGCTGTCGTGGTAGGTCTATGTGAGACTGGAATTGTAGTGAATATGGTTTCCTTCTCCTCCTGACTGGTTATGCCAGTACTGAGTTGAGAGAGCTTAGCCTCCAGTTTGGCTATATGGTTGCATCTCTCACATGTGTTGGAATTTGTTGGGAGGAGGAGAGGGTTGTCTGTGTACATGAGGCAGTTGTAACATTGCCTCAAGATTCCCAGATTCACCAGCTGGACGAGAGAGGAGATTGACAACTGACCTTTGGACATGCTAGAATAATATTGGGAATTCCTTAATAATTGAAAACCAGGGCCAGTGGGGAGTGAGGGTGTAGTGCTTTTAATTTTAGTGCTGACTTATATAATTGCTTTAGTGAGCAAGTGTCAGGTAACTTAAGTGCAATGTGTTACAGGTAACTTAAATGCAAAAACGACAAACAGTAACTTTCTTTCAAGTGAAACAAGGAAATAAGTACAGTAAGCAATGCAGATATCACTAGTGAGCCACAGAAGCTTGAGAAGCGGCGTATTAGGTGGAATTAGCTCCAGGGAAATAACAAGCAAACAAACAACAAGCATATAAACAAAGCTATATTCAGCAGGCCTGGATCTAGTCTATGCTACAGCAAACAAGGTGTACCAATTTCAGTAAGATACAGTTCAAATATTCAGGCACTATAAACCTTTAACCAGAAATTCCCAGCTCAGAAGGGCAGAGTCCAGCCTCTTCTCCCACAAGAGTGCAGACCACAAACCTTCTTAATGTAAAATAACTGGCCTGAAGCCCAAGTGCCTAAACCAGAACTAATACACTTTAAGAATAACAGACACTGGGCTCTCAATCAGCAGTTCCCAACTTAGAAGGATGAAAGCTACCTGTCCTGCCACCACAGTGCATGCCACAAACCTTCCTAATGTAAAACAACTGGTCTGAAGCCCAAGTGCTTAATCCAAAAGACTTAGAATGACAGCTAAACTTTAATCAAGTTACTACCAAGCAGTAATAAATACAATTGAATACTTTAGAGAATGCCTGGATTAGTGCTCAAGTTACACAAACAAAGCTAGATCCAGCAGGCCCGAATCCAGTCTATGCCACAGCAAACAAGGCACCAACTTCAGTAAGAAGCAGTTCAGATATGCATGCACTATAAGCCTTCAATCAGAAATTCCCAGCTCAGAAGGGCAGAGTCCAGCCTCTCCTCCCACAAGAGTGCAGACCATGAACCCTCTTAATGTAAAATAACTGGCCTGAAAGCCTAAGTGCTTAAACCAGAATTAATACACTTTTAGAATAACAGACACTGAGCTCTCAATCAGCAGTTCCCAGCCTAGAAGGATGTAAGCTACCTGTTCTGCCACTACAGTGCAGACCACAAACCCTCTCAGTGCAAAACAACTGGTCCGAAGCCCAAGTGTTTAAACCAGAAGGCCTAGAATGAGTTACACCAAGCAGTAATAAATACAATTGAGTACTTTTAAGATGATGCAAAAGTAAAAAAAAAGTAGGTAGAAACACAAGTACAGTAAAAGCAGATTATTTTTTTTTTTTCTGAACAAGTGCTGAGATCAAAGAAACAGATTTGAGTGCTGAAACTAGAAAACTGGCTAGTTATAGGGAAAAAAAAACTAAGCTAGAAGGCTTCCCTCCAACACAGAAGGGCTTGGGGGCTCAAAAGCCTACAAATAGTCTATACCACTTAACAGGAAAGGCAGGAAACAAGCTTACATTGTTTTTTTTTTTTTTCTGTTTCCCAGATGCTCTCTTTGTACACAGTAGGAGTGCCTGAAATCAGAATATGATCTCACTGCACTCAGTTGAGTGAGCAAATGAGATGGGCCCAGAAGGAGTATCCAAACACAAATTTACAAGAGGGGCGGGCAGCTGCAAGGCCACTAAGATTAACACCAAAACAAAAACAGGAAGGGTGGGTGGGACAAACTGAAGAGCAGAGTGAAAAGTTCCAGTTCAGCTAAATATTCTTTCCACACAGCTAAAATCAATTTAAATACTGTATTATTTAAATAGCAAATTAAATAGCAAATTTCAATAACAACTTCATAAGCATCCTTGACTCCCATGCTCCAGTACGTACTATAAAAACTAAATCTAACCCAGCACCATGGCTAACAAGGGAGACCAAGTCAAAAATCAAAATTAGAAACAGAGCCTGGGCCTGCTGGCACTCAACAAAAACCCCACTTGACCATTTAAAATACCGGCAACTCAGAAATGAAACAAAAAAATCGATCATACTAGATAAAAAAAGCTACTACCAGAATCTACTAAACAAACATCATAACAACCCTTAGAAGTTCTGGGCAAGCATAAATCAGATCCTTCATCCAGGACAGTCTACCACCCCTACCCCTGCCAACCTCACAAATAGATCCCCAGAGTGCATAGCCAACGCCTTTAATAGCTATTTCACCGAAACCATACAATCCCTAGCAAATCAACTAACCCCAATAAATTCCAACACCAGCTCCAGTCCCACTAGAAACCATCCCCAATTTAGTTTCCAACCCATCTCCATCACCTATATCAAAACATTGTTAAAAAAAATTAACCTACTACCCTCTCTGCTGACCTCCTCCCAGAGTATTTACAAATAGCTGCAGAAGCCATTGCATACCCTATAACTATACTAATAAATAGAACCTTGTCCGAAGGTACTATCCCCTCCCTATGGAAGATATCCCATGTCATCCCACTTCATAAAGGTGGAAATTCCACAGAATTATCCAACTATAGACCAATTGCCATTCTTTCCCCATTAGCCAAAATAATGGAAAAATGTGTTCATAAGCAACTAATGCAATACCTAATACAAAACAACTTACTATCCAACTCCCAGCATGGTTTCAGGCCACATCACAGTACCACATCTGCCCTCCTTTCCTTTACAAATGCCATAAACCAAAATAGGAAGGATAACAAGATATCATCTGCCCTCTTTCTTGACCTATCAAAAGCCTTTGATATGGTCAACCATGAATTCCCTATTCTCTCACTGAAGTCTATGTCCCTAAACAGGCACACAATCCAATGGTTCCAATCATACCTAACTGGGAGACGACAGGCAGTAGAATGGCAGAACAAATTATCCAACCAACTACCACTCTCTTGGTGTCCCTCAAGGCTCTATACTAGGACCACTACTCTTTTCTATCTTCATCGATAACCTCCACACAGCTATTCCTAAGGCTACCTGCATTCAATATGCAGATGATTCCACCCTCATCTGCTCAGCCACCTCTCCAGCCGACCTACAAATCGCAACCCAAAATACATTTAGCACTATTGAAAACTGTCTCACCAACCAACATTTGCTACTGAACCACAACAAAACCAAACTTCTGCTCTTCACTCCCACTAATAGAGCCACCCCTTTCTCATTCACTATTACTTCCAACAATGGTACCACCATCTCCCCAGATACCCATACTAAACTTCTAGGAGTCATTATAGATAATAAGCTCAAATTTGACCTACAGGTCAACAAAACCGTGCAGACCATCAATAAAAAACTCGGATCAATGTACAGAAACAAGACATTCTTAACCCCACAGGCTAGAATAGCAATTGTCAGATCACAACTACTCTCTACTCTTATTTATGCTTCTCCAGTACTCTCAAACCTAAATAAGTCAGAACTGAATAAGCTATCCCATAGCTATAGCCATATTGCCAGATTTACAACTAACTCCACCTACAGAACCCATCACTGCCAGAACCTGAAACAACTAGGTTGGCTTGAACTCCCCAACTTAACTAAACTAAATCAACTCTTAGTTGCCCACAAAGTTCTTAACCATCCTGAAAATACCCCCTCACTCTCTAATATAATAAAGCCATACAACAACCTGAGGTCACTAAGAACGGCCGACAAAATAATGGTCCAAACCTACACAGCTAACAATTCTGCTGGGGAATCTCTGTTTGCCAACTTTGTTGGCAAGACCTGGAATTCTCTACCAAACCATATCACCCTGAAATCCTCCTTAAACCTTTTCAAAAAAAGCATAAAACAGCATCTTAAACTCAACTGGCTTTGTCCATGTTCCTACCCTGACTAAACTGTATCATTGACCTACATTAAAACTAACCAAACTGTTTTCTAATACATTCTGACCTTTTCTACAAGTATAATGTTCTGATCTTGTAACTGTGAGTCTCTTTGGGAACAACGCTATAACATAGTAAATAACGCTTGTATAACCTTTTCAATGTAAATAACTTGATGTGTAAATTCTTGAAGAAACTGTTGTAACCTTGTAACTAAAGGATTTGGAGCTTTTCTCCCCAGGCCTCTGCTGAAAATGGACATATATCCAGTCGGACAATCCCGGTAAACAAATGTAAAATAAATAAAACAAATAAATAATATATATATATGTATATATATATATATATATATATATATATATATATATATATATATATATATATATAGTATGGGTCAAGTAGGATTATTTATATATATATTTATAT